>NW_009708924.1:0-17453 GCF_000703405.1 Apaloderma vittatum
GCAGCGCTGACAGCCGGGATGAGGAGGAGGAGGATGGAGGAGACTCAGCCTCGGGCAGGAGCGGAGCTGCCGGGGCTCATCCGTGGCGTCGCACAGGATTTTTCTACTGGAGACACAAAGGAAAGGCAAGGATGCAGCCGCAGACAGGAATTGCACCAGGATTTGCACCCCAAACGCTGCCCAGATCATGGGGGTTTCCTTCCCTTCTGGCTGTAAAACACCGTTTCTTGACACCCAAAGTGATGTCTAACCCGACCCCGCAAGGCAGAGCCCAACTCTGGCCAAATTCTGGTGCCAAGAACCGGGTTGCCCTTTCTCCTGGGGGTTGGCTCAGGGTGGTCCCAGCCTGGGCTGTGGGTCGGGGCTGGCTGCCTCCGAGCTGGTGCCCACTCTGTAAAACACGTCCCCTCAACTTGTCCCACTGCAGGTCCTGCTGCCCGTGGGCACTCCGCTGGGGGACGAATGGCCAACGCCCCTTTCAGTCCATTGTCACGTTCCTCATCCGATCCCTCCCATCACCTCCCTTCCAGTTTTGGGCACCTCTCCCTCAGGATCTCGTTTTTCCCGGCGTGGTGGGTGGAAGCAGGGGGATGCTGTCGCCGGGGTGGAGGGCTGCCTTGGTCCCCAGCAGGACTAAGAAGGAAATCCCTCTCCAGGCAGAAGAAGAATGGGAAAGTGGCCACAAGCACCCAGCGCGGATGTACCGAGGGCAAATCGTGCTTGACCAACTTGGGTTGAGGTGGCTGATGGCTGCATGGATGAAAAGGAGAGCGGTGGGTGACATCTATCTTGGCTGTAGCAAGGTCACTGCTATCTTCTGCTGGCTTCTGGCCGCCAAACTTGTGAGCTGTGGTTTGCAAAACAAGGAACTCGAGATCATCCACGGTGCCTGGGACCACTGATGGACCCTGTTACCAGCCCTGGCTCAACCCCCGTGGGACTGTGCCCTGCCGGTGAGGTTCTCCTCGGCTCCCTGGCGTGGTCGTGTCCAACACGGACTCGTGGAGCTGAGATGCTCAAAAAGCAGCTGTGAGACTGGAGCCCAAAGCCCCGTTGCTCATTCAGGTAGGCTGCTTCTCCAAACTAAGAGGTGCAGAGAGAAGGTGAAGAGCTGCTTTGGGCTTTGTCACTCTCCTGAGGCTCAAAGAGACCCTCAGCCCCCAAATCTTTTGATTATGTGAAGTAGTAGAGGGTGTTTGCTGACGTTAGTTTATTTTCAAGCTGCCCTGCTGAGCTTTAGGCAAGGATGTCTTCACATCCACCTCTGGGAGCATCATAGAATCATAGAATCAGGATGAAAGCAGAGAGGATTGAGATCCAAGTGAGAGTTGTGGTCTTTCAGCCCAAGCTGAGCTCCAAGTACCAGCCCCACGAGGAAGGACAGCAGGTGCTGAGCCACTCATCTCCTTGCGAAAAAAGAAATGACTCCTGTCTTCATCTCATGGCCGGCCTGCAGGGTCCTGGGCTTCTGGACCAGACTTTTTGGAGTTTCCACCAAAAGCAGGGCGTTGGCTGTTGGGTGTCCTCAGCACACAACCGCTGAGAAGGCAGGTCTGGAGATCCCTGCTGGAGAGGACTCTCGGGAGGTTTCCTCTCCCCATTGACCGCAAAGGTCTCCTGGATGAGGACCAGAAACTTTCTTGTCAAGAACGTTTAGGACCCATCGATCCACCCTGTTCAGATTCTTCTCATCCACAAGCAGATCAACACCCCGACCCAATTTGCAAACTGAGGGTGCACTCAATCCCCTCGTCCGGATTGTTGATGGAGATATTACGTAGGACTGGCCCCAGTGCTCAGCCCTGGGGAGCAGAACTCCTCTCACATCTCTCCAGACGTCTTCAACGGGACCCACTGAGCTGGGACCTCTTTGTACGACTCCTGCCGCGCTCCCACACCTCTGCTCCTCCATGACCATCACCCTCAGGATGCTGTTGGACGTACGTGCAAGGAAGTTTCCACTTTTTTCTTCCTTTAAAGAAAAGACTCAAGATGATTTTTACTGTTTTATTTGAAGTCCCAGAGCATCTCTTCTCGCTTCGGTGACCCACAGCCATTCCTTGGCCATGGGTAAAACACAACAATGGGGTTGGAACTGGATGATCTTTAAGGTCTTTTCCAACCTAAACCACTCTACAATTCTACGAGGTGACTGGGTACGTGCTGTCCCTTCACGACCAGGGAGGATTTGGTCAAGTCCATCCATGGGGTCTGGCGCAAGGTGGACACCTACATTTTCTCAGCTGGAGAGATCAAGAAACTCTACTGGTGGCATCGTCCAGAGTTGTGTGAGCTGTGAGGAGACCTCAGCTCACAAACAGGTAACAGCAAGCATCCAGATTTGGGTCTTGCTATGAGCTGAATCTAAGAGGGTGAGATGGATCCAGTTCTAGAGATCTTCTCTAGCTGGTGGGTGAAAAAAGCACAAAGAGAGAAATGAGTTTTATTTTCCCTTTGATTTAAAAGGAGTCGAAGACTTTGTCTTACCAATGCATAAATCCTGCGCTGGGGTGGTGGCTCCTCTCCATCACGTGCCATCCAGAGATACGGGGAGAACGAGGAACTGGGAGCACAACCTTCTTCTCTCCAGGCTGACTGGGAACCCAGGTCCCTTTTGTTGCCCTTAGTACAGGAACGAGAGGCAGAGGCTCGGTTTGGCTTTGCTCCTTTCAAATTCGGTGGCCGAGGCATCTCTCATTTTCACAAGAGAACTAGGAAATATTATAATGACTCATTTTAGACACAGTTACTGTCCCCGAGCGAAAAAACTCCTCCTGGGGTTCTGGTGGAAAATGCAAGGAGATCCTATCCAAACATGGGTCAGTTCTGTGTCTGTTTTTACCACCATTCAAGGCTCTTTTTGAACTCAAGAAACAGAAATCTGCATTTTCCCAATTTCTTAAGAAAGCAAGAAGGGGAAAGTTGGGTTGAGCAAGGCCAGAGAAGGATGGGGCAGGACAAATCTCAGATGGCTTTAGATACCTGCAACGTTGGCACATGTGTCCAAGGCAGAGACTTCAGGGAAAGGGACGTTGAGGTGTGCGGTGAAACGTGGATGTTTGAGATGGGACGGGTGATGTTTTCCATGAGAGCAACCTGTGAAGGGCTGGTTTGGATGTTGTTTGGTGTGATGAGTGTGCTTGGGATGTCCATGCTCAGCCACATTACCACCACCCAAGGTGAAAAAGGAAATGAATCATGAAATCATCATAGAATTGCAGAATGGTTTGGGTTGGAAGGGACCTTGAAAATCTTGTTCCAACCCCCTGCCATGGACAGAGACACCTTCCACCAGACCAGGTTGCTCGATGTTCCATCCAGCCTGGCCTTGGACACTTCCAGGGATGGGGCATCCACAACTTCTTTGGGCAGCCCTTTCCAGAGCCTCACCACCCTCACAGAGAAGAATTTCTTCCTAACATCTAGTCTAAATCTACCCTTTTTTAGTTTAATCTAACTGATAGTTTTTCCTAAATGGAAAAAAATTCAAAAATTGAATCTAACCGATCATTGCAAATGGAAAACAATGATTTCCTTAGATTCATCCATTACTCAGAGTCTCAGACTTGCCTTGGAGACCCCATCCCTAAAGCCTTGGAGACAAACCTTGATGTTTCTCCCAGGCTCTCCAGGGAAGGTTCACTCTCCCGTTGGGTGCTCCTTCAGTAATTTGTCCCCTGGGCGTGGGGCAGAACTTAATTAAAACCCTCCAGCCACGTCTGAGGCTGCCAGAGGGAAACCCTCCTGGTTTTGGAAGGAGCTTCCGAAAAGGAAGGAGCTTCCAATTCATACTGAATCTTAACTCCTTACTCATTTTTTGGATAAAAACTCCTGTTTTTTATCAGGCATGAGGAAGATGATGAGTGAGTCTAACTCAGGTTAGAACCAGGTGGTTTTTCCCTCAAAGCTACGCAGACATGGAACTGCAATCAGGTATGCTGCTCTCACTTCAATTGACCCAAACTTGTCACTAGAGCGTCAGAAAATCGCTCCAGCGTGCTTCGTTTGCTATTTAATGCAACGCTAATTAATGTGGCCAATTAAGGCACGGTATTATTGTATTTTCTTCCTTCTAAATAAGAGCAACCCCTCACAGAGGGGTTGTTCTAAATAAGAACAACCATGGTCACGGAGTAGACAGAATTTGGACGTTTGTGAGAAGACAGCATTTGCAAGAATAATTCTTTCCAGGATGAGTAAGCCAAAGCTTTAAGATTTTTAAATTTTTTTTCCATATATGAACTATTAGCCATTATTCTGTTGATAGATTATTTTTCAATAGATTATTTTGGATCTTCAGCCCACCCACTGAGGCTAACGATCACATCTTTTTTCCAAGTGAGTGCCTTTATCCAGGACATCCCAAATCCTGTGTCAGCCTTGGGTGTTCCCATGAGCTTGGAGGAATTATTTCGCCTCTTCCCCGTGATTCTTTGTCTCCTTGGTGCTGGTGCCAGGAGGATGGCTGGGGGAAACCACTCAAGAGTGGCGGAGTTTGTCCTCTTGGGCTTCACTGACCTGCCCGAGCTGCTCTTTGTGTTTTTTTCATTCGCTTACGTCACCACGCTGTCAGGGAACCGGGGGATGATCATCCTCATCAAGACCAACTCTCGGCTTCATGTGCCTATGTACTTCTTCCTCAGCCACCTCTCTTTCCTGGACATCTGCTCTTCCACGTCCATCGTGCCAAAGATCCTGTTGGATCTCCTGGCGGGGAGAAACATCATTTCTTTCAATGGCTGCCTCATGCAGTTCTTCTTCTTTGCCGTCTTTGGCACCATGGAAGCCGTCCTCCTGGCCGCCACGGCCTACGATCGCTACGTGGCCATCCGTGAGCCTCTGCGCTACTGGACCACCATGTCCCACGGGACCTGTGTCCAACTGGTGGTGGGTTCCTATGCTGTGGGGAGCCTGAACGCCCTCGTGCACACCAGCTCTCTCCTCCACCTCTCCTTCTGTGGCCCAAACCTCATCAATCATTTCTACTGCGAAATCCCCCCTCTCCTGCTCCTCTCGTGCTCTGACACCAGCCTCAACGACCTCCCTCTTGGCCATCCTGGTCTCCTACGCCTGCATCCTGCTCATCATCTGGAGCGTCAGCTCTGCGAGGGGCAGGCGCAAAGCCTTCTCCACCTGCACCTCCCACTTCGTGGCCGTTGCCCTCTTCTATGGCTCCGCAGCTTTCTTGTATTTCCATCCCTTTTCCAGACACCCAGAAGACCAAGGGAAAACGACCTCCATCTTCTACACCGCGGTGACACCCATGGTCAACCCTTTCACCTACAGCCTGAGGAACAAGGGGGTGAGGAGCATCCTCAAAGAACAAGGTCCTCTCCTCCGTGTATTCCCACAGGTCCCGCTTTAACCAAAGCTAAGCCGATGCCACCTGCCACAGCGGAGCCAGCAGAAGAAATAAGGTTGACACTTGGACGTTTCAGTGTGTCCAGTGAGATGTACATGTTCTGCCTTGTGCTGAGCACTGCAGGGTTTGAATTATGAATTGATTCTGTGTCGGGGGCCCTTGAAAAAAAAAATTCCTTGTCTGGAAGAAGGAAAGAAAGCAGGAAGGTCAGGCAAACCTAAACCCATGTACATTGTGAATGGAGTTGTCAGCAGCTCTAGAACATGTACAGCCGATACTTTTTACCAAAGAGAATTTACTCAGTGTTAAAGAATATTGTTTTGTGGCCTGAAAAAGTTGGCTCAGAGCAGAAGGGGATGAGTTAAATAAAGACTGCGTGTTGGAGAGGGACATAAATCTAAGCAGTTCCCTAAGGTTTTGCTCCAGTACAATAAATCTGAGTCATTATTTTCATAGAATCATAGAACTGCTCAGGTTGGGAAAGATCCTTAGGATCTTCGAGTCCAACCACTGACCCTGCTCTACAGAGCTCACCCCTAACCCATCTCCCCCAGCACCACATCTGAACGGCCTTTAAACACCTCCAGGGACGGGGACTCAACCCCCTCCCTGGGCAGCCTGTGCCAATCTCTGACTGCTCTTGCTGGGAAAAAAATATTCCTAATATCCAGTCTCACCCTGCCCTGTTGCAGTTTGAAGCTGTTCCCTCTTGTTCTATCACCAATCACCCGTGAGAAGAGCCCAGCCCCAACCTCTCCACACCGTCAGAGAGTGAGGAGGTCTCCCCTCAGCCTCCTCTTCTTCAAACTCAACAGTCCCAGCTCCTTCAGTCACTCTTCCGTTGACCACCTGGGCTCTCCTGGATGTGTGTCCCCCATGGACACCGACCAGCCCAGAACCACCACGCTGACGTGCTCCTTGGCCTCACAACAGGGTGGAGTTTTACCGCCCCATGACGAGCAATCACTCAACTTGGCCAGGAAAAGGTTTGCAAGACATTGACCAGTCCTGGCTTTTCCCAGGACATCACCTGGTGTTGACCACAGAAAGTCTGGTGTTGACCACGCAGAAAGTCTTCATGCTTCGGGCCATAGCTTGTGTTCAGGCGCATGAGACTCGCTTGACAGCTTCAAGACTCTCAATGTTGGCCAGACTCTCCCCCTACAACTCCTCTTCTTCATTTTCCACCCCAGCTGCAGCTTATTCATAATTTCTTCTTCCAGGTTTCAGGGGTTGAGTCAGCTGAGTCAAGGATTCGTCCTTTCTGGGAGTCATCCCATCATTCAACTGTAGGTTTTCACGTCTCAGTGAGTCACCGGGGGGTTCCCCTTCTGGAGACAACCATGTGTCCGGGGCCTTTGAATCATCTGGTCTATTTTAAACACTCACATCAGGGCGAGGTGAATTTTAACGGAAAAAAAAACCCTGGATGGTTTTCTCTGCTCGCTGCTCAGCAGCCGAGGGTGATGGGCCCACACGGCTACGCGGCAAGGGAGGGTTGTCTTCAGAGCTGTCCCGCTCAGGACGTGGTCTGGACAGGTAATTTAAGCATATATTAACTGAATTTACATACCTGAGTTAATAAATTGATTTAAACGAATAATAAAATAAATAATTTAAATTAAATAAAGCCTAACCGATGAGGGGGAAGCTTCAGCTCAGCATGCTGTTGGTGCCCTTCAAAAACACCACTCGAAGGCGAGAAGGTGGAAATAGCTTTTACCCAAAAATCCATAATTCAGATGAGGTGGACCTGGCAGTGCTGGGTTAATGGTTGGACTCGACGATCTGCAAGATTTTTTCCAACCAGTTTCTACGATTCTCCTCATGCCTGTCCCACCTGAGCGCCATGTGCAGGTACCTACTCTCCATCCTGGCGTTTGGATCTTATTTTGGCGTTATCATTAAACTGCGTTTGCTTAGGTTGCTTCATTTTGCTTTTTTGATTTATCCTCTAAAATAAACCATGACTGGTTTATGACCATGACCATGACCATAGGCTGGACTCGATGATGTTGGAGGTCTCTTCCAGCCTCAATGATTCTGTGATTCATTGGCTTCGGGGCCCGGACTAGTTTGGACAAGCGTGGAAGTTGTAGAAGTGCACTTTGTTGTTAACAAGGAAGAAAGTTTCTTTCTCGTTACCCTCTGCTAATTAGTCTCTGGTGGCTTGTTAAGGAGAAGGAGGTACGTTGATTACAAGCCCGTTGAGAAGGTTTCACGGCGATTAGGAAACTTCCTTGGTAAAGCCCAGAAGGTCTTGTTAAGCTGATGACTCCAGGGGGGATGGTGGGTCCTTAAGGACCATTTCGTGCTCGGGGCAAAGGTGCAGCATCCCTTGGGAGGGAAATAGCTGCAGCCACCTGCGTGGTGAGAGCCTGGAGCTCGGGCCTGCCAGGTGGGGTGTTTGTGCCATAAGGAGCTTGGCCAAAGACAGGGACATCCTTGTCTTCACCATCTGTGCCAATAACGTGGTTCTCACTAACGAGGTGGTTTGCCCCTGCCTCCTTCTGACCCTGTAGCAGAAAGAGCCGGGGAAGCTCATTCCCTTTCTTCTCACCTTTGGACCTCCTCAAGGACACCTCCCGCCCTGCATTTTTTTTGGTCATTAATTGTGATAAATTGCTTGTGTCTTTTTTTTAAAAATTTTTGAGAACATCCTCCGGGGCTCACTGGGTTTTGCAAATGTCCTTTTCCTACCACTATGAATCTGGGACTGGAAAATAAAGGGTGGGAATGGGTTCACCTGGCTCTCAACATCTAGAAAAATAAATTATCTAATTCTGCAGTGGTCAGCTAGGTCCCCTCTGGAATAAGAGGCTATAAGGGAATGTTCTACCACACCCTAGGGCAGATGTTGGGGTGGATGTGGTGCAACAGGAGCAGCTCTGAACATCACAAGAACTGGTCCTATGGACCTGCTGTCTACGATATAAGTGTTTCAGACCAGTTTTCTCTGGATTAAAGGTATTCTGGTCTGAATAAATTTATTCTGAATGCTTTCTGGAGGTTAAACTGGGATAGGGTCCCTCCTCAAGCCCATTCTCCATTTGTGTTCATCCTAAAGGATCCCGGCTCGTGCTGCCTGACCCCAACGAAAACACAGTGAGGGGAGAAAGCCAGGTGAGCTTCAAGCTTCAGCCTTTGGAATGGCACCCTTCATCTGAATAAAACTTAAAAACAAAAATAGAAACACACCTTTATTGATCACAAAAGGAGACCAGGAATCAATACGATAGTTCCTCCACAGCCACCAGCATCTCCCCGTTTATGGCTGAAAACCTGCCTTACAACCTCTTTTATTTTTATTTTTTATTTATTCTTTTTTTATTTCGCCCCCTTATCATCAAAGGGCAATAAACCTTTCCTGAGCAAGTCTCAGCGAATTTAAGGGGAAAAACAGTGAATTTCAGGGGAAAACCAGAGAATTTCAGTGTAAAAGCGAATTTGAGAGGAAAACCAGCAGATTTCAGGGGAAAAACAGAGAATTTCAGTAGAAAACAGCGAATTTCAGTCTTTGTTTAAGTGTCTTTAAGTGTCCTTAAGTGTCTTTAAGTGCAGATTCTGCCTGGCTTTTGAATGATCTCCTTGGAGAAGCCGGAACCAGGCACCGAAGGTTTTCAGTCTGAGGTTAGACGAGGCTTTGAGCAACATGGTCTAGTGGGAGGTTGGAATATGATCATCAAAGTCCCATCAAAGATAAGCTTGGTTTTAACCAGAAAAAGCTTGGTTTTAACCATGAAAAACTTGCGTTTAACCAAGAAAATCTTGGTTTAAGGTGGCAGATGTAGACAGAAGATATGCTTGTCCATCCCTCCCGCATGTCTGGCCATGTGTCATTGGATATTGTCTTAGAATCATGGAATCATATGGGTTGGAAAAGATCTTTAATATCAAGTCCAACTGTTAACGCAGCACGGCAAAGCCCACCCCTAAACCGTGTCCCTGAGCACCACGTCTACACAGTTTTGAAATCCCTCCAGGGATGGGGACTCCACCACTGCCCTGGGCAGCCTGTGCCAGTGTTGGACAACCCTTTCCATGGAGAATTTTTCCTAGTGTCCAGTCTAAATCTCCCCTGGCACAACCTGAGGCCGTTTCCTCTTGTCCTGTCGCTTGTTCGTTGGGAGAAGAAACCGACCCCACCTCGCTACACCCTCCTTTCACGGAGTTGTAGCCTTCCCTGTGTGCAGAGCACGGGTCTTGCAACAGAAGGACCTGGAGCTCTACAAAAAGGACCCAAACACGGGCAGCTGTGATATTTGTGGGAAGAGCTGGAGTGTAGGTAAAAGGTTTAAACAGGTTTGTCTCTATCAGTCCTGTTCTGACAGGTGGGTCCCGCAGAGACCTCCTAGTCCTTAACCATCAGCAGCCCAGAAGCTTTGTGTCACCCTTCATCTCCTGCAATCCCAGCGTCCATCCCGAGTGGATTACGGCAGCCTCAGCTGCTCACGACAGGCGTTTAAGGCACTTGGAGGAAATTGCCCTTAGGATTCACCTTCTCACGTCCTCCTCGTTTTCCAGAGGGGCGTGTGAAGAAGAACTTGTGCTTGTTTGGATCTTCTGTCCATCGAGGGTGCTGTGGCAGGTTGTTGAAGTCCGTGACACTAATTAGCAGAGGCTTTCGCACCCTCTCTCCTCCAGGGCTGAGGCTGTGTCAGCGGCTCAGGCGGCTTGTTAAGGGCCAAGAGTCACTTCTCTTGGAGACCTGAGCTGTAGCCAAAGCCGTGAGAAAGACAAACATTTCGGTCCCTCAGGAGGGTACCTGTTGCCCACAAAGACCCGCGGAGAGATGGATAAAAGCAAGACGATGCTGCAAGGGAAGAGCTTCGGCCAAGGTAAACATGCAGGAGGCTCAGGAGAGACGTTCTTGTTCAGCTGGAAGCTCGGAGGGTGGCCTCAAGGGTTAGTCCTCCAGATTTACTGTGCCCGAGGCTGCAGAGTCGCCCACAAAAGAAGAGAGGAGGACACCCTCAAAGGACGATTAACCTCCCTCGCCGATCCTGAAATAAAGAGACAGACACTTTAAAAAACAAAGAGTATTTCTCGAAAGCACCAGCCTGATGGAGAACGGTTCTTCAACGAGTCTTGTGATCCTGCTGCTCAGCTGGTGGGGTAAGGCTTCATTTCTCACCTTTAATCCTGTAAAGATTTAATTGTTTGATTCCAAACCGCCGTGTTAGCAGGGACAGAAACTCATATTTCACATTTTCGTTCAGGGGAGCAGCTTTACCTCAGGGAGGTGAAGTCCAGTGAGTTTGTCTCAGCTCAGCTCCGCGGTCTCATCCTTGGCTTGGGCTCCCCTTCCAGCTGAAGAGGCAGGCAGGTCCTGCTGGAAACGGGGCAAGAGAAGTCCTTGTGGCCACCAGGATGCCACACAGTGCCACTACCAGGCTCCCTCTGAGAAGGTTGTCCTCCTCAGATGGCATCTTAGAGCAGCCAGTTCCCCGTCTGGGTCTTTTTTGCCCTTGATCGTTCCCCTCCCTCGTGCCTTCAGCCCTATCCGAGTTTCTTCTGGAGATGAGGTGCAGGACCTCTGCTCTGGTGTCATGGGGGAGCCCACATGGGTTTCATGATGGTTTTAGCCTCCGCATTGTATTTTCTCTAAATGGAAAGGAAATGTTTGATATTTACCTCAGTTCAAAAGAATATTTTTGGACCTGAATTTTGCTCATGGTCTCCCCAAGCTTTCCAAGACTGAACTGTTAAACTCCTCAGGACCTAAATGAGGACAACAAAACTGGTTTTTTTGCTTCACCTCACTGTCCTTTCCAAAACCAACAGACGACAGCGATGGCATTTTTTACTCTTATTCCAACCTATTACAGTTAGAGCCAGAAGCTGCTCCCAAAATCAGAGCTGGGTACCTCATCTTCGGTTTGAAATGGGAGGAAGGGAAACGAATGCAGAGAAAAAACTTAATGGCAGGAGGTTGAGGGAAGAGCTGACGATTTGGTCTGTGTCACCCAAATCCCTGTCTGCTGCTGCATCTGTGGATCCCATCAAACCGTAGGTACCAAAAAGAGGTTCTGCGATATGAAAGCACCTGACCGAAGCTCAGACCGTGAGAAACCTTCCATGGGGACTTGCAGCAGGTGGGGAGGATGTTTGGGGAAGTCTGTTTGCTCCGTCTGCAGAGGAGGACACACTCGGAGGAGATGCTTTCAGGGCAGTGCATCCACTCAAGCTCCCTAGAAACGCGTGGTCTGGGCGTGACGATGTAAATTATCAAATTACCCCATTTTGGTTCCAATAATTAAAGGCGTGGTTCCCTCTGTCCTGTGCTTCCAGGCTCTCTCCACCCTCAGTAGACATGAAGGCCCAAATGGCTGAGCAGAATCGCACCTCGGTGGCAGAGTTCGTTCTGGAGGGCCTGAGCGACCAAGCGGAGGTGAAGGTTGTCCTCTTCGCGCTGCTGCTTCTCGCCTACGCCGTCACCCTTTTGGGCAACGCGGGGATAATCGCGGTCATCCGAGGTGACCCACGGCTCCACACCTCCATGTACTTCTTCCTCGGCAGCCTCTCCGTTGTTGACATCTGCTTCTCCTCCGTGATTGCCCCCAGGACCTTGGTGAACTTCCTATCGGAGAGGAGGACCGTTTCCTTCGTTGGCTGCATGGGCCAAGCCTTCTTCTACATCGTCTTCGTGACGACTGAGTGTTTCTTGCTGGCCGTCATGGCGTACGACCGGTACGTGGCCATCTGTAACCCTCTCCTCTACTCCTCCGTCATGACACGGAGGTTGTGCCTGTGGCTGGTGGCCGCCTCCTACATCGGGGGTGTCCTGAACGCCATCATCCAGATGACCTTCATCATCAGGCTGCCCTTCTGCAGCTCCAACGTCATCAACCACTTCTTCTGCGACGTCCCTCCCCTCCTGGCTCTGTCCTGTGCCAGCACCTACCTCAACGAGATGATCCTCTTCTCCTTGGCCGGCGTCATCGAGCTCAGCACTATCTCCACCATCCTGGTCTCCTACATCTTCATCTCCCTGGCCATCCTGAGGATCCGTTCGGCCGAAGGCCAGCGGAAAGCCTTCTCCACCTGCGTGTCCCACCTGACTGCGGTGACCCTGTTGTACGGGACGACCATCTTCATGTATTTACGCCCCAGCTCTAGTTACTCCCTGAGCACCGACAAAGTGGTCTCTGTCTTCTACACGGTGGTCATCCCCATGCTGAACCCCCTCATCTACAGCCTGAGGAACCAGGAGGTGAAGGACTCTCTGAGGAGAACAGCAGAAAGAATCACCATCAGGCTCTGAACCCTCCGCAGCAAAACCTGACATGGGATTCGTCCCAGAAGCTACGGAGCCTCCACCCGTGGAGATACTCGTGGATGAGGCCACGAGCGACCCGAGGTGGCTGCTTTGAGCAGGAGATGAAGAAATTTTTAACCAGAAAGGACTCTGGCCCCACGAATGCCAAGTTATACATGTGTGTATGTACAAAAATGTGATATTAAATGGATATTCTACGATAGGTTTATACATAACACAATACATTCAATATATTCTTGTGTTAAGCGCCTGCCAATGCACGCACGGCACGGATTTTTCTTGTCGCTCCTCACTTCAGGGGGGGTTTTGGCAATTTACGGGCTGGGGGGTGGGCAGCCCTTTCAGGAAAGGATGGAAACACAAGATCAAAACGGGAAAACGTCAGCGTTTTAACACAGTTGGGGGCGACAGGAGATCGTGCATCAGCCATGTGAACAAAATATAAATTCCTCATCAGGTCTGGCTTTAAAACTGGGCTCAATCGTGGGGCAAAATGATCTTTACTACTTCTTTTTAGGGGACCACACACCTTTGTCCTGTCATTTTTTTTTATTCCCCTCCATGATTTCTGCCTTGGTACAAAGCTCTAACGAGTTTTCTAATTTATGCCCTCAGCGGTTTGTTAAAAGTGGCGCTGATAATATTATCAGTGGAGTTTGTATCTAGAGAGTTGTGCTCTGGGGTGAGGCTCTGGGGAAAAAAACAACAAAAAAAAGAGGAAAAAAGAAAAAAAGAAGAAGGAAGAAAGAAGACGAAAAGAAGAAAGAAGAAAGAAGAAAGAAGAAAGGAAAAAAAGAAAAAAGAGAGAAAAAAGGAAGAAGAGAAAAAAGAGAAAAAAAGAGAAAAAAGAGAAAAAGGAGAAAAAAGAGAAAAAAGGAAGAAGAGAAAAAAGGAAAAAGAGAAAAAAGAGAAAAGAGAGAAAAAAGAGAAAAGAGAAAAGAGAAAAGAGAAAAGAGAAAAAAGAGAGAAAAGAGAGAAAAGTGAGAAAAGAAAAAAGAAAGAAAAAAAGAAAAACCACAAACACCCTGAAATAAGCAAAAAAATATTGAATGCATTAAAAAAAAAAAATCTTGATTTCTTGCACAAGAAGCAACTCCTGGCAGAAACTGCAGCTGTTCCCCCCTTTCACCTGGTGCTGGAGATAAACTCCTGGCTGCCCTGAAAAGGTGAATCCCGCCGGGGGTGGCAGGAGCCCCCACATTCCCCCCACCCTCGGAAAAACCAAATTGCAAAATTCAGCTCTTTTCTCGCAGAGCAGCCGACGTGGATGGCGGAGGAGAGCAGCCCTGCCCAGATGTGAACATCTGGAAGGAGGTGCCCGGACCTGGAGGTCAACCTCGCCCTGCAGCAAAGGCTCATTGAATAACGACGGCGTCCAGGCTCTGCTCTCCGGTGTGACTCTGTCAAGAGATGATTAATGTTCAGCCAGGAGGAAAAAATAATAAATCAATGTTTGTTTATTCTACCTGTCGCAGAGCGCTCTGTTCTTTTTTTTTATGAGCTGCTGATTTCTCCCTGGTGACCAAGCCGGGGTTTATTTTTCATCTCCAAGTTAGGCATCAAAGGAGACAAATTATTACTACCTCGTCCAAAGAAAAATTAAGCAGAGGGAAGTCATGTTTTTCAGTGTTTTCACCCAGAAGAGGTCCTGCTGGGATGTGGGGAGCAGGTATCTACTCCCCGTGTACTCGCACGTCACTGGGTGCACTCAAAAGATAAGAAATAATTCGGTTTTCCCAGCAGCTGTTGTGAAAATGATGCAATTCTGTGTGTAAATGGCTTGAGATGAACTCCAAGGGAAGGTGTCCCTGTCTGTGGTGAGGAGGTTGGAACTGGATGATCTTTAAGCTCCCTTCCAACCCAAACCACTCGGATCCTACGAGAAATCCCCAGGGTTTATTTGTGCTTTATTCTTGTTGGGTGTCATTCTTCTTCCTTCACCGGCTTCCAAGCATTTGGTGATGGCTGAACGGGGACACTGGCCTCAGGAACTTGAGGTCTTCTTCTCTCAAAGAGAATTTTCCTTACGTGGACTTAGACAGGTGGAAGTTGCCAAACTTCACATCACCGACAGCTTTGGGGCTGTTCAGTGTTTCCATACGGAAGGTGCAAAGCAGCCGAGCCGCTTCTCTGGCTGAAGATAACGACATGGCTCCATCCCCGTTGATTCTCCTGGGCTTCACCAGCCGAGCAGACCCGCAGGTGACGTGCTTTGCCCCATTCCTCGCTGCCTACGCCCTCACTCTGGTAGGAAACCTGGAGGCGAGCGCGTTAATCAGCATCGATCCGTGCCTACGCACCCCCACAGACTTCTTCTTGTCCCTCCTGGACATCTGCTGCTCCTCCACCGTCATCCCTCAAACCTCGCTGAATTCTTTAGTGGAGGTGATTTCCCTCGTCGGCCTCACTTGATCTCCATCGCTTCGCAGCAGCTCCCTCTTCACGTACCTGTGCCCCAGCTCCAGCCACTCCTTGGAGCACGACAGGGTGCTCTCCGTGCAGAACATCATCGTCATCCTCATGCTGAACCTGCTCATCTACAGCCTGAGAAACACAGACACCAGGAGAAAAGCAAAAGGCAGAGTCTTGTCCTCCTTGTCCAGCCATGGATGACAGGTCTACCCTGCTGTGGAGAGGAGGGTTAGATATTGTGCCTTCAAGAAGCCGAGTTAGATGTTGAACCTTCATGAAGTGAGGTTAGATATTGTACCTTCAAGAAGTTGGGTCAGATCTTGAACCTTCAAGAGGTGGGATTAGATCTTGAACCTTCAAGAGGTGGGATTAGATCTTGAACCTTCAAGAGGTGGGATTAGATCTTGAACCTTCACAAAGCGGGGTTAGATATTGTACCTTCAAGAACCGGGGTTAGATCTTGAATCTTCAAGAGGTGGGATTAGATCTTGAACCTTCCAGAGGTGGGCTTAGATCTTGAACCTTCAAGAGGTGGGATTAGATCTTGAACCTTCACAAAGCGGGGTTAGATATTGTACCTCCAAGAACCGGGGTTAGATATCATCCCTTCAAGAAGTGGGCTTAGATCTTGAACCTTCAAGAAGCGGGGTTAGATACTGTATTTCCAAGAAGCAAGAACTAAACGCACCTGGAAGCAAGACACCTGGAGAACATTCTTCTTGAACCAAGGCTACATATTGCACTAAGAGGGATGAGCAGTTTGCAAAAGTGGGATAAACCAGAAATTAAACCACCCTGGTTTTGTCTTTCTGCAGGACAGGGCGGTGATCTGTGCAGAACTGGTCCGGGGGGAGATGTCGGTGCAGGCAGAAAGGTTTGAAGAAGGTTGGGGAATCCACGGGGGCTTTTCTGAGCATCCAGTAATCAAGCAGACTAATTGTCAGCGTGGTGTTTCATGTATAGTGAAAGGTCGCTCGGATTTGGCACCTCGTCAGCCACACGGCTGTCTCAGAGAGGAAATATCACTCACACCTGCCCCACAGTGAGAAAATCAGGGGTGGGAAAAAAACCCAACACGAAAAACCACTTCCCCACAGGTAACTACATTCTCCACAGAATGAGAAACGTTGCGTTTGGGTATTAAATTTTATTCTGAATTCAAAACCCAGCACACGGAAAACTATGCGAAATACAGAAAAAGAAAAAAGAAGCGCTGCCACTTTTCTTCTTTGGCTGGGACCTGTGTCTGCACACAACGGGGAAGGATGCCTCGGGAAACCAGGGAGTGAAGAGGTTTCTGTTCTAGATTTAGTGGCTTTTTTCTTTTTTTTTTAAACATAAATCTGGACCTTGCAGTGAAAGCCAGGCTTGGAGAGCTGCAGGCTCAGCTTGGCCTCAGTTCATACAATAAAAGCGGGTGTTAACTTGGCCGAAACCCGGATTCCAACTTTTTTTTTGAAAAAAAAAATGACTACAATAAGGGAAGGAAGAATTTACACCCAATAAAGGAGGAGTTCACCTTGCTATTTCAAGCCTCCTTCCCCACTCCAGCTTGCCTTCTGTGTCAGGCAGAAACCTCAGTCACTCCTGACCCGGCTGGGACTTTTTTTATTTCTTAACCACGAGTGAACGTTTGCTCTCTCCAACGCTCAGCCTCGGCCTCACCTCCGTTCTCCTCCAAAGTCTCAAACCACCAAAAGGCTGCTGCTGAGCAAAACTCCCCAGTTCCTCTTCCCCCCAACCCCTGGTTGTTTCAGCAATCCCGTAGCCCCGCACGTGTCACTACCGCCGCGCCGATTCGCTAATCTAGCCTCGTCGGGAAAGCCTCGAGCAGCCTCCTCCCCAGCACTAACAGGCAGGACAGAAAAACGACTCTTTTGTTAATCTAAAATCATCCAGTTGAGTGCACAACCCCATCGCAGGGTCAGTCCACCTATTTCCCCTTCTTAGGCTTCGCGGCGGCGTTGTTGGTCTTGGCTTTCTTCTTTGCCGAGCCCTTGGCCTCGGGCTCTTTGCGTTTGGCTGAGGTGATGGAGCCCGTCACCTTGAAGAAGTCGTCGAGGCGCCCCTGCGTGCTGCCCTGCCGGCTCTTGCTCAGCCTCTTGACCCCGTTGCGGATGCGCTCTTCGTTGAACTGCTTCTCGCCGCACATGAACCGGACGAGCTGCTCTTCGTCGGGCTCGCTCCACTTCAGCTCGACGGCGTCGGGGTCGACCACGTCGGGCTCCAGAAAGAGTTTCTGGGCCTCTTTGTGCAACCAGTTCTCCGGCAGAGGGTACTTCTTGGTGTCAATCTGCTGCACGATCTTCTCGATGGTTTTGTGCTCCTTGATGAGCTCAACGGCGCGCTTGGGCCCGATGCCGCGGGTGCTCTGGCCGTAGTCGCAGCCCCGGAGGATGG
>NW_009708924.1:17640-17867 GCF_000703405.1 Apaloderma vittatum
CCTCGGCCTCCCCCGGTGCCTCCACGTAGGGGATGCCCATCAACGTGAGCAACTTCTTGCACTCGTCGGTGTGCTGCTGGGTCACCTTGACCAACCTCTTGCTGTACTTCTCGATGTTGGTCTCCTCTCCGGCCTCCTGGGCCTCCTGCAAGTGTTTCTCGGCCTCGGCGCGCCGCTCGGTCCGCTTGGCCAGCTCCCCCGATTTCAGCTGCGGGGGTTTGCCGGCG
>NW_009708925.1:0-11812 GCF_000703405.1 Apaloderma vittatum
AGGTTACCAGCAGTCCAGCTGCCGTCCCCCAGTTAGCTTGTAAGAGGAGTGCAATTTTGTAATATTCCATTTCACATTGACCAGAGCAACTGTGAAATCTTTCATTTAATTGACAAAAAAATCAAAACCAAACAGGCTACACAACCCCATCCCTCCGCCCGCAAGGGCTACCTGTGCCTGGGGCTACCCTTGCTACAGCACAGCTGCGTAATCATGAATCGGACTGCTCTGAAATGAGTAAAGTGATGAGAAGCTGTGAGAAGCCCCTTTAGGGTCCTCCGTCAGCCCAGGAACAGTACTTAAGCTCAGAACCTTGCATGAGCTCTGTTGCCTTTGCTGATACTGGCATTTCCGGCTTGGCTTCCTGGCTTGACCTTGGACTTGTCACAGCAGGCTTGCCTGGTGATTGACGGACAGCTGCTTGTTCTTTCTTATTATTGCTGATTCCTATCTTCTTGTTTGGGAACTATGGGACTGAAGAGCTTGCTGGTAATGATGTGGTCCATCATTCGCCCTTTGCTATTCGTGTTGCCATCCACCTGACAGCTGCTGGCTCCTGCTGCTCACTGGCTCTTGGCTTTAAAACTTGGTTTGGGGCTTTGCCCCCTGAAGGTTTTGTGGCTGCAGCTGTAGATGACACTTATCCAATGAATCACTTGATCAAGCTTTTTATGAAGGAAAGATGACTGTGTTTTAAAAAGTAAAAAATAATGCTTGTTAGTAAAACATGGTTTCTGTTGTTCTAGAAGTTTTGAAATTTTCTGTATTGGATGTAAAGATTAGAAATAAATGGATTTTTTCACATGAGATCTAGCAAGAGCAGTAGATATTAGTAAATGTTGAATAACAATTTTAATGCAATATTTGTTGTAAATTCCATATGTATATAAATGGGTTATTGTATCTTGACTCCAACTCTTTAACTGTTCCAGCATTTGAAAATAGATGAAATAAACATATAAATTAAATTAATCTTTCAAAAAATGAAAGTCTATAGGGTTTCCATGAAGAGGAAAAAAGATAAAGGATAATTATTTTCAAGAGAGGACAAAGAATTTTGGATACTTTGAATTTGGGTTCTTTGGCGGAACTAGATGTTATTTTTTATGTAGTAGAGACTGTAGGAGTGGAGTTGGATGAATAACTTTATAACAGAGGACACAGAATAATTATCTGGCTTGTAATAGCCCAATAGATATTCGAGAACCAGAAATCTCTTCTTCTCTAAATGTTTATATCCATTTGTAGATGGAATATATATAATATTATATATTTTCCACCTGATTTCATAGGTTTTGAATCTATTTGTGGTGTTACTGTCATATGAGTTGTGAATTTATTCCACTCCTTAACTGGAAATATGTCCTTTGGTTGGGTTTTGTTTGGTTGGATTTTTTATTTTTTTTTCATTTCTGCATTTACCTTTCCAGAATTACCTACCTTTATCCATGATCAAGGAAAGAAAGAAATAATTGAATTCCTTTTGTTGTGGTCTCACTTTGAAAGTCTTTGTGTAGGCCATACTGAAATATGTCCTAATGAAAACGCTTAGGATTTTGTACTAGGAGGGATCTCTCCTTACGGAATATTGATATTCTTCCTTTCATGAGAGGAGGCTACAGCGTTCCTGGTTTCTAAAGAATGTATTTCAATTTCATAGATGAGATGCATAATGCCAAAATAATATGTACTGAACATTCTTTAAAATTCCAATTAAAGATGTGCCTGTTAACAGCAGGAGGCCAAAAATAGTTATAAAGCTTCTTTTCAAACTATGAGAGGAGAATAAAAAGATCAAATAGGAAAGTAAATTCATGGACCACCATATATACAGAGTATATTCATTGCAGAAAACCACTCTAGCTCCCATGTAAGAAAAAGAAGTTCCTTGCATCATAATATTGCTCATGTAAAGCACACAACTTGGACCAATATCTTCTCATTAAAAATAACTTCAGGCAATGCCATGATAATGTTTTTGAGCATCTCATACTGTATTATTCTATTTGAAACATTTTTCAAATATAATGCATCTGGTGAGACTTGAATCAGACTGTGTTTAAATATACATAACATATGTAAAACACTTTTAGAACAAAAGCAGGGAAGAGCTTGAGGGTTCTGCGCCCAACTTAAAAAAATGGATAAAGTTATGTGTTGAAATTGTAGAGCAAGGAAAAATGTGAAAAGCATTCATTGGCCAAAAGTGAAATGAATAAGAGTCCAAGAAAATATGTTCTTTGTCAGAGATTCCAGCTTCTATGTGTGAAGGGGGAGGGTGTTATATTTTGATTTGGAGGGGAATTTTTTCTTTTCTCTGCAATATCAGATAAGCAAGATTGAGATCTAGCCAGTGAGATCTAACATGAGCTGAGCTCTTCTCCTTGGTGATGACTAGTCAGCTGAATATCTCTGCCTATTTAAACTCTGACGGGAGTTTAGAAACCTGGCTCTAATGTAAATATCTAACATTGAGTTACTCGATCCCCAAATGGATCTTGTCCTGAAAGACAGTACTGAAAGGGCTTGCAATGCTTTAAGATGGAAGATACAGCTGATATTATCACATGGGATGGATCTTTGTTAAGCATGATTTTTTTTATGGTCTTGTTATGTTTAATTGTTAAGCTTCCAGAGTTTCAGTATGAGCGTATCATGGACATTATTCTGACATTTCTTGTACTTGAAAGTGGCATTTCGGTGGCAGGAGACTGAAAAACAACTAGACACCAAAAAAAAGCCCCATAGAAATAAATTGGAGCAGGAAGGGATACGGCAAGATTAGGGCAACAAAGCTGGTGAAAGACCTGGAGAATTGACCTTATGAGGAGCGATTGAGGGAATAGGGTCTGTTCAGTTTGACAAAGAGGAGGCTGAGGGGGGACCTCATCATGCTCTACAATTACTCGAAAGGACATTGTAGAGAGGTTGGTGCTGGTCTCTTCTCACAGGTAACTAGGGACAGAACCAGGGGGAATGATTTCAAGTTACAACAGGGTAAGTTTAGGCTGGACATTAGGAAGAAATTCTTCATGGAAAGAGTGGTCAGACACTGGAATAGACTGCCTAGGGAGGTGGTTGAGTCGCCATCCCTGGATGTGTTTAAGTGTCACTTAGATGTGGTGTTGGGTGATATGGTTTAGGGGTGAACTTGTAGTGTAGGGTTAATGGTTGGACTTGATGACCCCAAGGGTCTTTTCCAACCTGAATTGTTCTAGGATTCTAAGATGGAAAGGTTAATATGTGTTCATGCTTTTTTTTAAATGATGAAAACCTAATTATGTAAACTTAAAAATTAAATGCATGCAGCTTAGGATAGACATGCTTGAAAACTATAAAGAGGTCTTTATTCCTTAGACGTACATGAAGAACAACATGCTGAATATAAAAGTAATTTATGGTTGTATTTTCTAGTGTCCATTTAATGCTCATTCACAATAGAGGCCGTTGCTATTTCATAAAATAGCAGTTGCTGAATGTTTTCTGCAGTAGGAGCTAGCCTGCTCACTTTTCAAATTTGAAACTAAGAAATAGCCACAGAATAATTCAGTGAGCTATAATCAGCAAAATAAGGTGGGCAGACCTTGTCCTTCCTCATCAGTGAGTAAGCAGTTGTATTGAAAGCCTTTTTCTCTCAGAAAA
Organism: Apaloderma vittatum; assembly: GCF_000703405.1. Lineage (NCBI taxonomy): Eukaryota > Metazoa > Chordata > Aves > Trogoniformes > Trogonidae > Apaloderma > Apaloderma vittatum. Next base: position 3,643 of record NW_009708925.1, read on the forward strand.
TTACTCATTCAGGAAAAACATCTGTTTTGTTAGAATACATCGGGGTTTTTTGCGAAAATTGTTGTTTGGTGAAGCTGAATGTTCAAAGGAAGGGGTATGGTGAAGTCAGTCAATTAAAGCATTTACTTGAGATACAATAAACTAGTTCAGCCTGATTTTAACTTTTTTTCCTTCTTTTTTTTTTCTTTTTCTTCCAGCAAGCATGTGCTCCTGAGCCCTCAGCACACCAAATGGGTGCTCAAACCTGTTGTGTTGATGTCAATCCGGGTTATAAGTATTTTTCTTCTCTTGTGTCTTTTCCTGAAAAGTTCAAATATATCATTTTTGTTATAATGTGGGATGAAAACTTTGATGTTTTATCATGAAACTATACTTCTGTTCTTCAGGCAGCCCTGGAGGACGATGAATGATAAGTATCTCAAAACCTTAAAAATAATCCACCTTGTTTTTGACAGCTTGACAAACAGACTGTTAGTAGCTGAGTCCCAAAGGACAGATTAGTAGAACAGCCAGTCCCCTACTGTAAACATATTTATCATCTCCACTGTTTTCAGGATTACAAAATGAACAACTCCAAAGGGCTCGGGTTCTGCTTCGACAAAATAGAAGCTACAGCACTAAGGGAACTCCAGTTGCTCAGTACACAAAGATAGGCATCAGTGTCATGTCTGAACAGTACAAAATTTAAGTTGAAATGTGAGTTAAAACAAATTAAAATAAACCCTCCAAACCCTCAGAGGAATCACTGGAGCAATTTTTTTTAAAATTTATTTTCTTCTGTCTCGAGGATTATGTTGATCGCTTTTTTGCAGAATAACTATGCCCTCAGTTGATTCAAGAACTTTTGCATTGCAGTAATTTCCTTCTATACCACTTCTTTTAGCCATTACTAATTATTTATTTGGTTGCTATTATTAGTGGGCAAAATTCTGCTCAGCTAGGGTTTTGCTTGATCAGAGTAAATAATTTTATACATGAAATCACATCCTTTCATTCTGATTGTAACATATGCAAGGGAAAAGAAAACCATTTGAAGAGCCAAAATTGCTTTATTTCATGATTTTAGCTGGAAAATCCACAAGAACTCATTAGATCAATGGGTTAGCAGAGATTACCACGTTCATTTTCAGTATCTTAGTACTTCTGTTCTACTGCAGAAATAATTAATGGAAATTCAAGGCTAAAAGAACTTGCCATGGAAACAAACAAACAAAACCCCCTAGTTATCTAGTTATTCAAGCTACAAAATATTAGCAGGTATTTTCCTTTTAGGACTGTATTTAAACTGTCTCTGAAGCTATGTCCCAGTATAATACTGAAGTAAAGTATGCATAAGCTGAAAAAAAGGGCCCTGTAATACTTGTATTTCAGAAGTAACCACAAATGATATCTCAGACTATTTGTAAATTTAGCAATAACATCATGAGGATGATGAGCAGTTTCTAAAAAAATATTTCTATGAAATTGTACCTTATTCCTTCTGGCTTGCTCCTACTTTATATGACATTTTATATGACAAACTGATACATGGGAGTAGTTAGTACATATTTAAGTCTTCTCAGCCACTGGGGAGTTAGGCAATATTTCCTTATGTCAAGAAACATGTTATAATGAGATAGCAGACCTTTTGTAACACAGAAGATTTCTTGAACTATGGGGTTCATACACATGCAATTGAGGCGATTATTTTTGAGGGGAGGGGAGTCGCGGGGTGGTGGTGCAATTTTCTAAAGGTCTGGTTAAGTTTTACAAATTTACTTATGAAGATTTATAATCTGTTTGTAGTCACTGACCATATTTCTTGGTAAAATATCATTTGTATAATGATATTGAATTATTTTAATGAGCAAGACACATGATGTTGTAGATATGAATTAAGTTTCAAGTTCAGCATAGGAGACATACACTACAGGATAGTAAGTATCATTCAGTGTAAAAAGACTCCTCCACTCTGCCCTACTTTCATTATTTTGCCTTTGAACTTGGGCATCAGAACCACTTTCCTTTTAGTTGAATAAGAATAGAAGTCTCTCCCATTGGAGCTTGTCTTTCTTATCCAGCCAGAAGGCTCACTTTTAAGTTACACGAGGTAAGAGGTAGTCTCTCTTGCTATGAAGTGAGCCGTCAATTTCAGCTCCTGCTGACTAAGGAATGGTGAACTGAGATCACAACAGTCTGAGAAGGCCTTACTTCTGATATGCTCAGGTGTCAGGAAGAGATTCATTAGAACTAAAATGCTATTCTTAAAAGCATTGCCTTCAGCGCTGTAGTTGCTTTTGTTCTCTGCTGGCCTTGTGCTTTTGCTCCTTGGGATAGATAGGCCACATATTCAATAGCAAAAAGGAGTTAGCTTTCATATGTTGGCAAGAGAGACCTTGTGAGGATAAGTCACGAAAACTTGTGAAGCAATAAAACTGCTGCATTGCTCTGTCTGAGTTAGAATTAATGCACCAATGCTCTTTTGTACCTCAGTTTTGGTGGCTTTTAACAGGTTTGCTTGAGCACTTTCTCACAGTCTTGGTGTTAACAAAACTAGAGGTACAATGAAGAGACTGCTCTTAATTTCTTTTGCACTGTTAGAAAACTGCATTAAATTCATAATATCTTAAACTGTGTTCACACCATTGAAAAAAAGCAACAAATCAGATTATATTTTTTATATCTAAGAAGTTATAGAACACATGTAAACTGCATTTTAAAATATTTTTTCACTTTGAGAGGGTTTGTAGAAGGATAGATTTCCATTCTGACTTAATTATATGACTCTTTTTTCCTACATGCCAAAATAAAACAGCCACAACACAATAAATAGCATATTTTAGTTTTCACCCTGTTTCATATTCACTATACATTGTATACGTATTTTATATATATTATGTATTATGCTATATTTCTGTTTCAGCAGGTGTATTTTTAGAAATGGATCTTTGAGGTTGTCATGTCCCGCCCAGGAGAGGAGGACAAGTAACTTTTAGATTCGTAATACACCAACGGCATGGACAACAGTGAGACAAGTCTCAAGGCCCATACACAAACATTTATTAATTTATCACAATGTATAGCTTGGACTCACGACAATTAATTCTAATTTAGAAGCACGATAGGGCAGACAATATAACAAAAATCCAGGAAAAAGGTTAAATAAGCAATGAACTACAACAACTTAATAATAAGGAATAATAAAGGGCATCTAAACACAATATTAAGACAGACAATATTACACTTAACCATCATAAGAAAGAAATTTAGGCATAAAACTAAATAAACAGTATGATAGACCTTGTGTTACTCAGCGAGGGGTGGGGGAGGGGGTGGAGAGAGGGAGATCACCTCTAGGTTCCTATGTTGGTCCAGCCAAAGCAGAGTTCAGGATGCATCTGTCGTTGTCTTCTTTCTTCTTTTCTTCTTTTTCTTTTTGTAATCTTTGCTTTACTTTGCCTCAATTTATACACAATTTTCTACATGCGGACATTGCAGAATGTCAGGTAGGGGATGAAGGCACTTCATTGTTTCCAGTAATTCTCATTAACATGTGCAAATGCCACATTTCTTTGAAAGATATGCTAGAGATAAGGCCATCCTATTTCTGAAAGATTTCCTAATCCCTATACATATTCGAGCACCAGGGCTGTTTGAGGCATTTATAGCCTTATCATATTGTCCCTCTAAAACATTCCATCAGTTTGCCACATAGGGCCAGAAACTGGTCTTGTTTTCTGACCATGCTGAGGGGGTTGTAAACAATGACAAGAAATGTTTAAGGCAAAATCCAGAAATCAGTCTGCTACAGAGGTGCCTTTTAACCCTATTGTAAAGTGATTAATTCTGTCCCACTCCGTAAAACCAAGATAATAATCTCCCACAGAGATGGCATAAAGATAAATACACTACTGGTTGTGAGGCTACCTCACCTTTGGAATGGGCATTTATCAGTATCTACAGTGGATTTACAAGTTCTGTGGCAAACTTCAAACTTGGATTTACAAGTTCTGTGGCAAACTCCAAACTTTTCACTAGAGTTTTGAACAGCTTGTAACTGAAGATAATCTGAAGACTGTGAACAGTAACCTTGCTTCTGTATACTCAGGAATTGCTGATCCTGCTATATATGTAGCTGCAAAACAGGAATACATGAAATAACTGTATGATTGTACCTAAGCACAAAGAGCCTTTAATTTTTTTGTGGTGAAAAAGCAGAATAAGCTTGCAGCAGTTCCAGGACAGTGTCTTGGGAAAAGCAGGAGTAGGAGAAAGTGTTTGCTGGCAGGCTGAAGTTGTTCAAACACAGCTGCCTTTGCTGAAGTTCTGAAAGGGACTTTAAACCTGTGAATTGAAAAAATTTGCTGCTGATTTGCCATCAAGACACCTGCTCAGGCATACAAATAATTGTGAATAAATCAGCCGTGGGAATTTTGTATTCTCTGCTGTTACCCATTTATTTCCTTCCCAATGAATTAATTGCAGCACCTGGAATCAATTCTTTCTCAGTCAGTGGGAAATTACAGCAATATCTCTTTCCCCAGAGCTTTGTACTGTTATATTGTAAGTATCGTGTTCACCAGTTTATTATTTTTTTATACTGTGATCATGATTTCACTGCTTTATTTATGTGGATGTCTGAGTTCTCCTATAAAATTAGGAAAAGCTACACGTACTCTTTGCCACAAAAAAAAAATCATTCCACGCATCACACATTGCAACCTGAAGAAACATGGTAAGAATTCTAGGAAGGAGAAGCACCGCTCTAATGGTTTGAGAGCTTTTCACTAGCTAAAGTCAAACACTACCAGAGAGATTCTGTCATGGGTTTGAGTCTGGTGGGGTTTTAGACAAGTGGGGATAGAACTGTGTGGGATGACTCATGTAAAACCTCAAGAGCCTCCCAACCCCCAGGTAGGAACTGAGCCCAGCTCTGGTCAGGGCCAGGCCAATCAGTGCCTCTAAAATCAAAGTATTTAAGAGGCAACTGCATTGTTCTCTTTCTCTTCTGGGTTTCATCTTGTCTTGATCTGTCCTCTCTTTGTGCTGGGGAGTTTTTTCTGCTGGAGGAAGGGGAGGTGAGAGGAAGAACAAAGGAATATAATCCTGAGAAGAAAGAGGGGGAGAAGAGTCCTGGAGGAGAAGGCCACCAAAGCAGAACCTCTCCCTGGAGCCCCATGGCTGTTGAGACAGCAGGAAGTTGATTGACTGCCAATTGAGGGGATCAACAGTGGTGAGAACATCCAGGATGTGGCAGTACTTGAAGAGCCCCATGTGAGAGGGGAGAGAGACTGAGCAACGAGCAGGGGATGAGCCAGAAGTGACTTGTGGTCCTGATTGACTCATGAGGAGGGAGGATTGCCTCCTGTGAGGTGGATACCGTTCGGCATGAAGGAGAGACTGCGAGGAGCCCTCTTCCTTAGGAAGGAACTGCCATGGATGATGAGTAATAGCTCCATGGACCAAACCCCCACCTCCTGTCCCCTTTTGCACCAATGGGTGGAAGGAGGTGGCTGGGAAGATGGGAGGGGTGGAGGCGGGAGTGCATTTAAGATCAGGGTTATATTTATTTGTGTATTCCTCTCACTATCCTGCTTCCATAAATGGTGGTGGTAAATTAAATCTATGTTTTATTCCCAAGTCTCTCTCTGGTTTTCACTCGTCATCTTAAATGGTAGATTATTACACGCACTGTCCTAAATCTGAATCCTTGAGCCTTTCTGGTTGAGTTTTCTCCCTCCACATGGCTATGGAGATAGAGATGGGGGGAGGAGTGATTCTCTGTTGTCAGCCTGGGCAGACAGCTTTGAACCATGACAGATTGTCTCCCTGTACTTGTATCTAATGTTTTTTCTTTCTTTCTTTCTTTCTGTAGACAGTCTAAAATGTTTTACAGGGACAACTTCTCGACTTCATCATAGTAATCCTTTACTTTAGGGTTTACAACCAGTATAGACTTTTTATTACTTTTTTTTTTTTCTGGATGTCATAGTACCATGGGAACAAACTATTATGGAAATTTGGAGTTTTTCTGATAGAATGATATTTATCAGGATATTTGTGTATATTGGCAGGTCTTATTTACATTCAGTGTTCATGTGGGTATTTAAAAAAAAAAATCTGGAATTCTCTATTGACATGGTAAATCTTATACTTATCTTCACGGTGATTAGTTGTAATTTGAGATTATTTGTACTCCAGGGTTGATTTGAAACACAGACTATACTCAAGTGAGTTTCTTAAAGATGAATAATTCTAATATTGTCAATTCAGACCTATAACAGTGTAAGCAAGTAGTGTTAAATTACAGCTCAGTAAAACAGGGTATTTTTTGTTTTTAAACAAAAAAGCTATTCAATTCAGTAGTTAGTGTTATTTCATGGAGACTTTTCTCTGTTCTTTCCTGTTTGTTTTCATTCAGCTGAAGAAATAACATTGTGCTGAGAATTACCTGCAAGTAAAAAGTAGAGTGGGAATTCTCAAAGTGATTTTTTTTAAAAGATGTCAGGTGTACTGTGCTGAATACTGTCAGATAGTGGTGAGTACCTGCCTTCTAGAAATCCCTCTGTAAGTGATTTCAGACTGAGAAACCAAAATCAACGTCAGTGCTTGAAATTGTAGGCAGGGTAATATAAAATGGTGTTTAATTTCATTTAGACCTGAATGCTGTCAGGAACCAGTCACTGACATTTGCTTGCTGCTGTTTTCCAAAATGCTGATAAGTACTGTAATTGAATAAATTTCTAAAGGCATTAATGTAAAGGAAGGTATTAAGGGTCTGTTTAAAAGGTCTTATGCATAGCACTGGGTTTCTTTTGGTAAGTGCAGACTGGAACAGTTCAACAACTGGTTTTGTGGTTTGGTTTTTTGTTTGTTTTTACAAGGTATGACTTTTAGAGGTGTATTAGTATATAATGAGGTTGTTGATGTCCTGTATCATTGCTGCAGGAAATACTATTACATCAGTCCTGTCATAAAACAACTTCTGTTTTTAGATGACTCTGGATATCTGCTTCAGAGTCTTTTATGGCTATATAATTTTTGGCCTGGATCTACAATATTGTGTTGGGTAAACCTTAGCTTATTACCAGATCCCCACCCAGTTGCCCTCTTGCTCTCCCTCCTTAGCAAGACCGGGCTGAAAATAAGATGAAAAAGCTCATGGTTCAAGATAAAGCCAAGTACATCACTCACTAATTACCTTCATGGACAAAACAAACTTGACTGGGGAATAATTACCAAGCAAAAATAGAGTAGGATAGTGAGAAACAAAGACAAAAGTGAAATTACTTTTCTCCCATTCTCACCTTCTCAGGCTCAAATTCACTCATGGTGAAACATGCAGGAATGGGGTTCATAACACCTAATCTCTGCCGCTTTCCTCTTCACTCTGTTCTGCTCCAGTACGGGATTCTTCATGGGATTAATGAACTACTCCAGTATGGCCCTTCCCGTGGGGCACTGCCCATCAGGAACAGACTGCTTCTGCATGGGCTCCTCTTCACAGGTTGCAGTTCCTGCCAGCAGCCTGCTCCCGTGTGGGTTCTGCGCAGGTTATAGCTTTCAGGGCATGTCCACATGCTATGGTGTGATGTCCTTCACAGGCTGCAGCATAGATATCTGCTCCAATATGGTTCTCTCCATGGGTTGCAGTGGGACAACTTGCTTCACCATGATGTCTTCATTAGCTGCAGGAAAATTACTATACCAGTGCTGGGAGCACCTCCTGCCCCCTGCTCTTCAATGGTCTTGGTGCCTGAAGAGTTGTTTCTCTGACGTTTCTCACTTCTCTCTCTCATAACTGGTACACAGCATTTTTTACTCCTTCTTAAATATGTTACCACAGGGGATCATCTATGGCCAGTGGAGAAGATGACAGGAAATAGTTCTGTTTAACAGCTGGGCAGTTCCTCGTCTCTTCTCACAGAAGGCACCTTTACAGGTCTCCACAATGATAATCTTGCCATGTAAACCCAATGCAAACATTCATTAATAACTTTTCACGAGTAGTATGAGGCTTTCCGTATCTACTTTCTGTTATAACACTTTCCCTGAGGAGCAATAAAAGTGAACTTTTGAATATCTGTGTGACCTGATGATTGATTTCCATGATTAAACCAGAAATTTCTTCAAACTGTATTAGTCTTGTGTCTTCCTGGTGCACAGAATCACAGAATGTTAGGGATTGGAA
>NW_009708926.1:0-79666 GCF_000703405.1 Apaloderma vittatum
CTTTCCTTAAGACGCTTCGGCAGCAACAGTAAATAGACTGTAAATAGAGTCCTTGTGTGCTGCGGTGACACCAAAGTAAATAGAACATTTACCGTAACGCTGTAGCTCTTTCCCCTCGGCTGTTTGAATGTCTAAATACAAGTAAGAACTTTATCCTCCCCACCCTGTTCTTTTGTCTTAGTAGCTGGAGATGGAGAAAAAGATGCGCTGCCCCCTTGCAACTTGCAGGTTTACACGTACACCTGTGATGTGGGCAAAAGAGAAAATGTCTACTCGACAGCTGAGAGGGTCCGCAAGGAGGTTGGTGAGGTGTCCGTCCTGGTTAACAATGCTGGTGTGGTCTCCGGGCACCATCTTCTGGAGTGTCCTGATGAGCTTATTGAGAGGACCATGATGGTCAACTGTCACGCACACTTCTGGGTAATTATAAACTCCTTTCTGCCGCCCTTTTTTGTCAGTTAATTTTGGGAAATTAACTGCTGTTGCTCAACTTCTGTGTCCTTAAGTTTTGCACTTGCTCCTTTTAATTTGCAAGCTCGCTGCCTTGGACGTTTCTTATTTTTAACTTACTGCTCTGTTTAACAGCAACGGTGGGTATTTAAAGTATTAACAAATACGCATAAATCAGCTATATTCTCCTAGAATTCAGAGTTCCAAGTCGTGTGCCCTTTTCTGTAGCCCTACATATGAAATCCTTTGCAAGCATAACTTCTGGATCTGCTTAAAGGTGGTTACTGTTAACGAATGGCTTCTCAGCCTTCCTCCCATAGTCTTCTACCAGCATGTTAGCAGCTTTAAGATGCTGTTTTAATGATGGCTACAATAGCAAACTTGCATATTTCTGGAGAAAATACTTAAAACCCCTGTTGGAAATGTTGTTTGAATTGCCTTGAAGGCAAATTGTTCCTTTTGAAGGCTGGGAGGAAAAGAGAAAAAGATTTCTCAAGAAATCAAGCCAAGAACACTTTTTCAGGAATCCTGTGTATTTGTCCTCATAGCATTCTCTCAGGGCTGCCAGTAGAAGTAAGAAAATCTTTAATGTGGTTTCTGGGGTGATATTGTTTCCATAACTAGCAGCTGCTAATCAAGGAGAATGAGCTATGTGATCTTACTCTTTTTGTCTGTCTAAACCTTGTTTTCCTGTGTGGTTTATTTTCAGGCCCACGGTAGTGTGGAGTTACATAAATTGGAGTGTCGAAGGAGGGCATGATGCACACTTGGGTTAGCATTAGCTATCAGACTGAGCCCATTGTTAGTGTTAAAACTGTTCTTTGGTCCTTCAAATAAGGTTATGAAATACACTTGCATAACAATCAAAGAATTAAGCAATTTGAAATATACTTCAACTTAAGCCTTCTTTGGCTGGACTGTAGTAAAATTTTGTAAAATGCCTCATCTTCAAAACTTAAAAGGCCCTCCCAAACTTTACTCTTTTAACATGGAAGTGAAATGCCGTTTCATAACCCTGAAGAAGCCTCTTCAGATCTGTGCTGTGAACACTCTTAATGGCAGAACACTCTTTTTTCAATGTATTGTAAAGCTTGCAGAGAGAGTGCTTAAACTTCAGTGTACATGAGTATGTTTCGAAACTCTTAAATGCTGAAAGTATATCTGAAGGCAATTTGAAAGGTTTTGAGAATGCTCATAAGACTTATTACAACTAAGAGCTCTGCATGTTCCCCTTCATAAAACTTATCCATTTGCATGAGCACCAGTTTATGTGCACTAGATTTAAGACTTACTGATGTGGTTTAAATGCAGAATTGACAGAGTTTCCAAGAACTCTAAATTATGACATCACCGTGAATTAAAATATGGGAGGATCCTAAATGCTCCAGCTGTTCTTCCTTCAGGCCTAAGTCATACACTTATTTATAACATTGTTTCTGAGACCTTTTTAAAGCACCCTCTGTGTGCTCTGAATCTCTTAGGGTAATAGAAAACTAAACTTAGGGTCTAGTATTGCTATTATTTGGTTTCCATAACATTTTCCTTGATCTCTAAATGTTACAGCGGAGTAACTTTAAAATTTATTTATTTTTTAATCTAAAAAGGTATAGTTAGATCTGAACTGTGCAACTTGAGATTTTGGCTTAAGCTTCTTAGGAGCAGTCAACACCCTTTATGTTTAATTGAGGATCTGTTCATGTGTACGCTTCTGGCAGATCCTGTGTCCTGCTTTGCTTTTTCTCGTTTTTCCTTTGTTGTTGACAAAGCTTTTTTCCTTGTCTTCCCCTTCATGATTCCAGAAAAGATTGGCTTGACCAACAGTGGGTGGACTTCTCTTAAAAGTAATAGTGCTTAATTCGTAAGATATTATCTGAATCAGCTGATTTGAAGCCAACTTTCTTGATGCAAGTCAATGCTGACTTAAATGAAACAATGTGTCTAGATGTGTGAAGTCTTACACAGCTAGTCTTTTTCATGTCAGCTAAACTGGTGGTCCAAAAGCAAAGCTAATACTCTGGAGCATTATGTAGGCTTTTAACTATTCTTGAAGGGTGTTTCATCCAAAAAGCTGTAAATGGATTTTATAAAGACATGGATCTTCCATGTAATATTGTTTCAGTAGTTAAATGTCTGTACTTCTGGGACTTTTGCTGGGGGTTTGGGGGTTTGTTTTGTGTTGTGTTTTTTTTTTTTAATGCATGACAAAAGAAATTCTTCCTCATCCCTTGATTGTTAATCAAGGCTCCGTGTGCTTCTAATATAAAAACCTAAAGTGGGACTCTAATACTGCCCTCTCTAAACATTTGATATAAGATTGATTGCCTGTTGTCTGTGCAGAGTGCAGGTGATCCGAGCTTGCTTCATGTTAGCTGCTATGATCTGAAGGCTGCCCAACTTCTGCAGTAGGCAGTGACATGAAAGTCTGTCACTGTTTTGCTGTTGTGACTCCAGCTGGACTGTGTACCTATCACAAGCTGGCAGTCAAGAGAGCCTTAGCAGCATGCCACAGCCTCAACAGATGCTTTTGATTTTGCTGACATTCATGATTTGTATAATCCTTCCTATGAGTGTTCTATATAAACATGTCACCACTGCATCATGTAGCAATTTCCACAGCATAAAATCCACTGCAGTATTAAAAACCTGTTATTTCATGCTGTGATAACTTGAATGCTTCTGATATTGAAAACATAGGGACAAAATCCATTCCTGGTTTGAAACAAGCCAGCTCTGGTTTGCTGTAATTTGCAGATGCATAAAACTGTAGCAGGAGTGTAACCCTATCTTGCCTGCCAGTCTGTTGCAAGAGTAATGACTTATTTGGCTGCACTTGCCAATTACTGGAGCTGAACTTCTACAGACTAGGAAAATATCTTCCTGTGATATGTCGGGAGTCAGATTTGAAAAATGTTAAATCCCAGTATGAGATAAAGCTGTTGCTTAATTGATTTTAAGCAAATAGAGGAATAACAATTTTTCTATTGTGTGGTTTTACAATGAAACCTAAGTGAAGTATCAGAATTCTGTGTCCTAGATTGTGGGACTGTGTTTGATAAAACTACTGTGCAAAGTCCTGTTTTGGGACAGTTTGAGATTCTTATAACTACGCTAACTTTTTTTTCTGGAAGAATAATGCTATTACTGGGTAAGTAGGTATTAATATTATACATCAGTATAGTACCTGGGAAATCCTTCTAGATTTGGTGGTTAAGTGGTATTTCTGGAGGGGCAGAGGCAAGGTGATTATCAGGGTCCGTGAAGTTCTGTGACATGAGGGTTCTTCTGTACAGCAGGTCTTCAGCATTCACCTCTGAGAGAACAGTGATCTGCATTTCCCTGTCAAGTGGATCCTCCAAAACTTTCAGCTTAAAGCTCTCTCCTCCTAGAGGAGTTCTCTTCAGCTTACCAAAAGGGGGAAGCAAAAGCATTCAGCTCCAGCTCTGTCATATTTTATTAAATAAATAAATAAACCACATAAGTCAGGGACTACGTTTGAACACTTGAGTACTTCTGGCTTAATTGGAGTAGTTATGTTCATTCTCTTACAGACTTCTAGATTTTTGATGTTATGCAGGTATATTTGTCTTTGGCAGGGGTTGACCAAATCTTTTAGATGGGCTGACAGTAACACAGGAAGAGCTAAATAGGGAGTAAAGAAGAAAATACTACTCAAGCAATTAAGGCGTTTATAAATTGTTTAAAACTTAAATATACCTTGGAAAGAAAGTTAATTCAGTCACTAAATCAAATACCTATATATGCAGCTGCTGTAGTTGTCAGTCTAAATAGACTGACAGGATTACTAAATCCTTAGGAAATAATAGTAGCTTATAGTTATCTATAATGTATCAATACTTATGTACTGCTATTCTAGTCTCTTTGAACTCCCCAGTATTAAATAAAGCTTAGGTATGCCTGTAGCTTAACTTAGTATGGAAGTATTACATTTAGTGTTCACACTGAGTCTTCTGCATAACAAAAAGCAGCTTACATTATATTATTTGAAACTATACTGTGCTGAGTCTTGTGGCAGTTTTTTTGCTTTCATCTCTAGGATTCTAGTATCTGTGATCAAGTGTAAACACAACATTTTGCTAACAGGCCAGTTAGCTATATTTAAGATTTTGGGCGAGTCGATTTAGCTGCTTTAATTGATTTATTTTTTTATTATTTCATGATAATGTATCCCAAGATGCATGAGGTTGCTTACAAATTTTAATCTACATGTTCTTGACTTTTTGTCTTTGAAAAATTAGTTGGATCAAGTTCAAGCAAAACATATGCATGTGATCCAAAAAGTGTCGTCAAAACTAACTCTTCCCTTGCAAAATGCTTCTAATTATATGCCACTAGTAAATTACCCTGGACAGCACATGTGTTTCATATACTGTGGTAGCATGCTGGGTAGTGAATATGAAGGAAAAAGCAGTCATTCTCTTAGCTAAGGAAATAGTCATATTAGCTGTACTTAAAACTTGTAAGTGCTTTGGTATGGTTCTGCATTTCATATGTTCTTGGGTTCATTTCTCAAGAAAATAGAGGGAATCTATCAACTGAGGAAATACTATCTTCCAGATGCGTGCTCTAGAAAACTGCACTTTCCTGTTTAATAAGGGAATGTATGTAACAGAAGTCTTAGGAAATAAATAGGTGGATGTATATTTCTGGAGCTTGAGCAGGCCCAAGACTACTGGCTCAGAGCTTTCCTCGCAGATTTACTTTCTGATCTACCAGGAGCTTGCCTAGCACTGTGTCAAGCACAGTTGTCACCAGCATGCAATCTTTAATTTTGTAACTTGTATTTTGCAGTCTGTGTGTATCTGTGATCTAGTCTCATAGTCATGTTTTAGTTGTAGTGCTCATTTTCAAAAAAGCCCTTGGAAGTTTTTCACTTTTCTGATCCTTTTTTGGAGGGCGCACCAACCCAAACCGTTTAGTTCAGGTACTCGGATGTCGAAGCTTTGGCTGTAGAAGGGATCTTGTATCAGTTTCAGAGGAGGCATGAGTGAGGATGAAAATGACTCTCCAGACAAGGTACTCATCTAAAGAGTCAGCAAGCATAATTAAGCATCTTGTGATGGGATGGTAGGTTGGTGTTAGTCTTAAAAAAAGCACCCCTTCATTTGCCTTGTATAGGTGCTTAAATTCATATGATTCCTATAATTGGGATTCCAGACCACTGCCCATTGAGTTGTAGTTCCACAAGTAACTCAACTCTAGTCCTTGAGGTCAATTCAGGCTATTCAGTTGTGGTTTTCAGTTGTCTATTGTATCTCCCTGATAAATGAATAGTTGCCTATCAAGGAGTCTGAACAAAAGAGCTTAGAGCACTTTTTACTTCTTTAATTAGCAATGCTTCAAAAGTGTTATTCACAACACCAGCCTTCCTGTGAATACTTTCTATGCTAGAGCATCAACCTTGCATGCTGGAGAATGCTGACCTTTTCTGTTCAAACAGCAGCTGAATTCATGCATTTCCTTCCCTTCTCTTTAATAATGATTTTCATCCCAGTCAGTTAAAAATCTGAAATGACCCTTCAGAATGCTTTCCCTAAACTGCTTCAATTATGCCTGAGATTATGTGACAGTTTCTGTTGGACATACTTTGGAAGTTAATTTGCTGCGCCATTTGAAAGGTACATGGATTTTCACCCTCAAACAACAGAAAATAGAGATTCTCAAATTGTGACCCTAGGATTGTTTGCTGCCTTTAAACTGATGTTCAAGATGGTACCGTAAGGTGTGATAAACCAGTTAAAGGTGTGATCAACCAGTTACTTCCATGCACTAAGATATATGAAGCTTGAAGAGTTTAGGTAAAAACAGTGATATATTTCACAGAAAAAGCAATGTGAAAGTTCCAATAAGAAAAGGAAAGTTGTCCTGAAGAGATCATGCCAAGATTTTTCAAGCTATTTGGAATAATAATCAGTTATTAGTGGCTTGCATTTCTACAGCCATCTAAATGCTGGAGTTGTAGTATAGCTTGCAGAGGTAAAGCACTTTGGATAATCTCAGTCTTCAGTCTCCTGTGAATTTTCTGAGCGTCGGAGACATGTCAGTGAACCAAATGAATGCTTGCAGGATTTCAGCTTTGAAGAAATGATCCTGGATGAGCGATCAGGGTGGTGATTAAATTTCTGCTCCTTGTGGGATGAGGTAGGTCAGCTGAATAAGCAGCAACTTCTGTATTGACTTTGGTCTGATATTATACTGTTACTTACTGAGGATATGGGGAAGGAACACCTTGCATGGAGCGATAGTACTTGCCAGCGTACTGTCTAACCTTGCTAGAAGTGGAGAGAGTGGCATTTTACTGTTGAGTGAAATACTCGGTCTAAAAGATTGTGTATGCTTTTGTCATCCTGTGGAGGTTAAGAGAGCAATGGAGTTCCTGTTTCTTCTGTCTGCAAGTAACATTTGCTTTTATTTTATAAAAAGTAACTAAGTTACTGAGGTGTCATTATGTTACTAACTTTCTCTAATGACTGACTATAGCAGACTTCTAGAAGGCAGGAGTGTTCATATGCTCAACTGTGAAGAAAAGCCATCCTAATTATGAGGTGGGTCAGTGTCCTGCTAACCTAGTGTTTGCATCACTGCCTGAGGCCTGTCTTAACTGATCTGTGTGGGTGAGCAATCCTTTTCTGTAGCTCTCGGTGTCGTCAATTACTCTGACTGGACAGGTTGAGGAAAGATAAATGTTACATTTTCTAGCACCATCCCTGCCATTTTAGCACTGCACTTTTAAAATGTTTTCTACTTTTAGCTTTATCAGCTGTGAAGTATTATTCTTCCCCAATGAGTTTCATGCTTTGATTTCACTTCTGGGGGTTTTTTTTTGGCGGGGGAAGATTTTTTTTGTTATATATCTCTAGTACAAAACCTTTCTACAGTCCTCTGTATGTAAAAGCCAAAGCATCATTCTCATATGATAAACTTTGCTCCCTTAATGTTTAAGGTTTTCTGCCTATTTGTGCTGCTAGTAATACTGAGTTAATGATTCTTGTCTGTCTTTTATGAGAAATGGTAGAGGTCTTTCTGCAGTGGCAAACTGAAGCTTGTTTATCTGTGATGCTGTATGCTTTGTGATCTTAGGCTTCTTAGTCTATTAAAAAAAGCAAAAGTCTTTCAAAATGCAGTTCCAGTGTAGCTGAGTAGGCATAGGCTTAGAGAGTGGTAGAATCTCAGTTTCCAAGGGTTTAGTTTGAAAGAAGATATATCACAAATGGGAGGGAAATTTACATCTGCACCTACACTTCTGAATGAACACTCTTTTCTTGTAAATAATTATATTAGTGTAATGATTTATATGCCAGTCAAATTAACACTTGACAGAGTAAGTTATCACAACTGGGATGGAAGGGCATGGTAGGCCAAGGAATACTGGAACAGCTGCAGAGCTGAGGTGGCTGACTTGGTGTGAACCTTTTGAAATTCAAGTTTGTTTGGCTGTTGAATTCTGCACCTAAATGTGTCCTGGTCACTTCTGCCATCTGTTTGAACTTGTGTGACAGCTTCTTGAGCACTCCCCTTTCAGCACTAGTTTGGGTAAGTGCTTGAGCATATACTTAAAAGTAACTTGTCCAAAATGTCTGTTGACTTAGGATTAAACTACAAGGCAGCTTAGCGGTGGCAAGCTGTTGCATGGGACCACCCCTTGCACTTACTTTGCGCTGCGTTTGGTATTCATCTTTCCTTGGGTGAGCCAGCTCAGCTGGCTTGAAGGCAAGGAGGAGGAAAGCTGTTCATTTTCTTGGCCAATTTAGTTTTTCTGTCTGGAGACTAGAATCACCTTGTTAACATTTCAGACTTGGACTAGCCAGCGTGTTGGGGAAAGGATGAGGAGGAATAGGACCTTTGCTGCCATTTAATGAAATGTAATTCTTAGGGAGATTTTCTAGAATAGGAGTTTTATGGTCATTTTAGACTGGCTTATGCAGCAAAAGTTTACCTGTTAAGACTATTTTCTTCACAGCCCTTTTTTTGGAAAGATGAGGAGAAGTATGACACAAACACTGTGGTTTTTAAAAGCTCTAATCTCTGTGTATTTTAAAAATGTTACTTCTTATTCAGTGAGATACTTTGTAGTGAATTGGAGAATTCTATGATCTTACTGTTTCCTCATCAAACTTTGAAGCTAAATTTTCATTCAAGTAAAATATCTTTATTTTTCTATTTCCACTAAGTAAGATTCTTACATGGAAAGGAGAACTTTCTTTCTAGTCTTGTTCCTCTTGTGAGATACTCAATTTTGGCATAATCACTTTATAAAAAGTAATTGATTCAAAACAAAGATTTAGTGACTGAGTTGGAAAGGAGGAGTAAAATTCATTTGCAAGCAAGTACTATAGCAATTGCAGTCCTATGGAGGTACTGGCTGTAAGATATCAATAAAATGTGAGGCAGTCTTCCTGTTTAATGACTTCTTGAAAAGTCTCTTACATAAATTGTAAAACATGAATGATGACTTCATATTTTCTGTAAGTAGTTCTAACAGTACTGTTTTCTAGTAATTTTTTGGATGCATGCAGACTGAAATACTAAGTGTTGCTAAATATTCCAGAGGATGACTAAGCTTATGGCAAGCTGGAGAAAAATGTGTATTTAAAAGTTGGATTGTATTCTTGTTCACTGAACAGAATACTCTGAGCTCTTATCTAATAGTTGTAAAATTAATTTGTTGTGTGGATTTTTCACTGACTCATAGGGGCATGTTTTCATTTTTGTCAAGATTATCAAATAGCTGGCAATAAATAACTGCTCTCCAAATGGTTGGACATTTGCTGCAAACTTGTGCTAATGAAGGTGAGGGACTAATGTGTTTGTTACACTAATGTCAACATAGCTCTGAAACACTACAAATCCTTTGACGTGGCCATTTGTCAGTATATAAACAAAGCAGAATTTCTAGTCTTCCCGACTTCTACAGAGCTTAAACCAGCTCTTGTGCAAAGGAGTAGCCAAGTTTTAACTTCTTATATCACTTGATCAGCAAACAGTAATGTCAACATTGATATTTGAATAAATGCAAGTTTGGTCGTCATTACTGACAGATCTGCCTGAAAAAAAATACGAGGTTAGTAGTCCTACCTATTGGGATTTTAACTTAAGTTCCTGAATTTACAGGAGTGTAACTGAGCAGTCATAGCCATGTTGGAGCTTTGTGTTAGTTCTGGGTATGTGGAAAGCTCAAATGCTGACATGGTGGATCTGAGCAGGATTCACATGTTAATTTTCAGTGACTGCTGCCAACTGCGTAATACTTGTTTTAAATTGAATAGTAATTGTGGTTTGGTAGCTATGATAGACTGAGAAAATAATAAGATTAATATTAGTGGAGGGTAAATATCAGCTTGTCTAGTAAGATGCCTTTGGGCAGGAGGGAAGAGGTCAGCTTTTGAGCATGAGTACTTTGAAAGCTTCAGTTCTCATGCTTGGTCATGCCTTAAATTTATGCTGACTGGAGAAGTCTGCATGTATACATTAGTTCCCAGCTTCTGTTGCAGTCCAGACTTATATCTTGTTTTGCAGTGTAATGCAGGATAAACACATAGGTAGGCCTCCAACAACCCTCTTACCATGCCATCTTACCTACCGCTCAGCTTTTAGTTTGGCAGTTGAAATCCACAACAAACATCATGGGCAACAATTCTACATGTGTGCGCTGCTTAAACAGAGATACTGTCCTTTCCTCTGTTAATGGATAGCTGCTGAAAATCCAGTGTGATTGCTCTGACTGAGCTTTAAGAGCCATTAAAATTCAAAGTGGACAGAATTGTCTGTGAGGGCTCAGAATACCGGTAAGAAGCTGGCAAGCGAGTGAAGAGTAGTTACTGGAGGGCAACTAATATCTGGTAGTGGACGTAATTAGTTTTAAAACAATGTGGTGTGTGTATGTTCTGGACTCAGCTGAAAATGTTAATGCCACAAGAAATTAATCTTAAGTACTCTGCACTGCTTCATTGGATGCTGTTTTCGGCTGAAAGCACTTGAGACCGAAGGAGAAGGAGAGATGGAAGTAGAACAGCCACTTTTTCAGACAGAGCAGGGTATTTTATTACAGGCAAGAGATCATCTAGAGGAAGTACAGGAGAAATATGGCAGAGGAATTGGCATCCTTTCCAGTTAATTAAATGACTGGTGATAGAATGAGAGGAAGGGTGATGAGGCATAAACTTGTGAAGTACTCATGAGCAGGCTGCCCAGGGAAGTGGTGGAGTCACTCTCCCTGGAGATGTTCAGAAAATGTGTAGATGTGGCTCTTTGGGGCATGGTTTAGTGGTTATGGTAGTGTTGTGTTGATGGTTGGACTTTAATGATCTTAGAGGTCTTTTTTCAACCTTAATGATTCTGTGATTCAACATGGGAACCAAAAGGGCAAAGTCTCTGATGGCTTATGAACCTCTTCCTCTGTGAGAGGAACAGAAACAGGCTCTTGAGCAGGGAGTTGATATATATGTAAGTTCAGAGAATCACAGAATGGTGACAGGTTGGAAGGGACCTCTGGAAATCATCAGGTTCAACCCCCCTGCTCAGGCAAAGCCACCTAAAGCCAGTGGCCCAGGACCATGTCCAAACAACTTTTGAGTATCTCCAAAGATGGAAATGTGCACAGCCTCTCTTGGGCAACCTGTGAGAATGTGCTTCATTTTTCATAGCCATATGAAATGGTTGAACTTGATGATCTTAAAGGTCTTTTCCAACCTAAACAATTCTATGAAATCAAAGATTTGCAAACCCTGGAGGGAAGAGGTCTAAATATAAAGTCAATGATTTAAACAATGATATATACTGCTACATATCTATGAAGCAGTTACAGATTAGCAAAGTGATAAGTGCTGTCTGCAAGTACAGATTAAAATAGGCAAGCTGGTGTGCATTTATGGTGGTATATATACAAGCATGTCCCTTAAAGGCAGCAAGATGCTTTCACAGAAATGACTGGTGGTGTATAGTCATTAGAAATATCAGATACTTTACAGGACAGGCCTGACACTTGAGGGTGGAAATACTTTTAAAATCATGTAAATCTAAAATCTGTTTCCTCTCAGGAAGGAAGAACATAAAAGTTCTCAGGAGCAGAAAAATAGAGGCTGACTACCAGTCCCATCACTTCCACTTGCTGGTATAGAAGTAACAAGCGTAATTCAGCTTAAATGCCTGAGCTACTTCATGCATTAAGAAGCACATGAAGTAGTGGCCTCTCAAAACAGAAGTGAAATGTTCTTACAGAGAAGTCAGTGCCACCTTTGGCTGTGTGATAAGCACCTAAAGACCTGCCCTAGGTAAAGGTGCACTCAAAATCTAATGTGATGCAGTAGCGGGGGAGTGATGAAAAGCTTGATGTGAGAGAGATGGGAATTCAGTTAGCAGCAGACCACCATAAACCATAGGTAATGTTAAGTTTTCCACCTTGACTCTCAAGAAGTAAGTTTCTGAAGCAGATGTATTCTTTAGGTAGCATTCTTCAGTACTTAACCTACCCTTTAGATGAGAGGGAGAACACAGCTGTTTTCTACTCCAGTTGTAGTTACCCAGTTTGGGGTAAGATCACAGGAAATGAAGCCCTTAAAAGAAAGGGGAGGAGGAGGCAATGTAGTGATGTGATAAGGCAACAGTAACAAAAGTTTCTATTGCAATGTCCTTCCCTAAGCACTTTTCATATGCCACTCTCTGTAGACACAACCCTTTTTAAACTAAGCCTTGTTAACAAACTATACAAACGGCAATTTAGCCAGGCAATGTTCAGTTGCTCTAGGCATGGCATAATTGGTTCTAGTAGTAAAGAGTGGAAATCAATGATTAATTCTAGAGATAACTAGTGGTATTAGTTTCCTGTGATTTCTTTTTTTTTTTTAAATAGCATTACTTACCTTATCTTTACTGCTTCCCCATTGTAAACAGCTCTGTGGCACTAAGTTCTGATTAAGGAAACTACTTAATTCAGTTTCAGCATTCTTCTGATATACTCAACATGAGTTGTCTCCATGTAAGAGGAACCACTGCAGTAACTGAATCCTTCACAAGAAACAGTGGTTAACTATTGGCTTTGAAAACTGAAGAGATTTTGAAACTGGACTTTAAATTCTACAAATGCTTAAACAAGGTAGTTGTGTAAATGTGGACTGTAGCATACTTCTTTAGCGAATGGCATGACAGATGTTTCTTACTGCTTACAAACTTCAGCAAATAAGACTTAACCTCCTTTTGTACAATTTTGATGCTTCGCAGGTGATTAAATATGTGTTTTGGGAAGCAGGAGATTTTATTTGTACGGATCAGTCATGAGAATGGAGAAAACAGGAATGTTAATTACTAACAAGAATTAATAATGAATTAAATACTTCAAATAACATGGTTTTATGAAGCTAAGACTTCATACACTTCAAAACAGTATTTCATGCAGAGTGGGAGAGAGGAAGAAAGATGTTTATTCTTCTGTAAATCAAATACAATTTTAAATTAACTGATGTAGCTTTTCATTGTGACTTAATTATTTGGAGTATTTACCTTATTTTGTTACCTTCACCTGATTACCTGGGTAGATCTTATCTGTAGTTTCTGTCCACAAATGTAGGATATTCAAAGTATTGGGGAGGTGTAGGGGAGTGGCTTTGCTTTCCTTGTTACTCATCATTGTTATAGACTTCTGTTTAAGTCTATCTTGTTCTTTCATGAGCTTCTGGTTGCAAGGCAACTGTAACATTATTACTGTGCATGTATGTTAAGCATTAACTGCTGTTGCAGTTCAATATTAAAGGAATCCCCATGGCCCCAAAACAGTGGGGTTTTATGTGAAGGACAAATAAAGCTTTAGTGAGAAATTGAAGGTTGTGTTGCCTGCCAGCAGCTAAATAACTAAGGGACTCCTTTTGAGATGAAATGTTGGAAAGTCTAGCTTTTTTTTGTTGTTTTGAACACAGGGCTTGTTCAAGACACACTTGAGGGTAATCCCTGACTAGCTTCTCTTCATGCTTTTAGTACAGATGTACATAGAAGCTTGTCTTGAGGATGTCTTGTTTATCTTCTGATTCTTTTTGCTCTGAGATTTGTGTAGACCCATCAAGAATTGAGAGATAAATGTGTGATGTTCTTTTTTTTTAATTCATTAGTTGAGGAAGTATGAGTAATTCTGGCCTATTTTTCATTAACACTTCTTCAGAATAGAAACGGAAGATCAAAAATAGTACTAATTTCCACAGCTATTCAAATATTTACCTAGACAGTGGCTAATTATCCAGAAGGGGGCCAGCGCTTCTTGAAAACAGTTAGCAGAGGCATCTGAGGTCCTTTAAAGTACAGCTTTAGTCCCTTATGTTAGCAAGGTCAACAGTAGTTGCAGACTTCTGTCTAGCCTGTTACTGGCAGAGCTATGTCTTTTGTGCTGTGTGGTCTCTCTAGTTTTTAATGTGGTGCCTGGTATTTTTGTGTAGTCTTAGAGTTACTGATTTCACCTTAACCTAATATTTTGGAGATGCTTGTATAATGGAATTTAAGAAGGTTGTGGAGATGATATGGGAAAAATGATTGAGATAATAGTGCAAACGACAAGCAGGTATTTTCAGTTCTCACTGAAACCAAATAAAAAAGCTAGAAGGAAAATAAATGGTTAAATCCAGGCTTGTAACTGCATGCTTGGTTGTGTGAGAAGGCATTTTGCATAATATAGCTTCTAACTTGAATAAATGCTTCTTTGAGAGTTACATGATCCTAGGTTATGCTTTCAAGGTGGCTTCTAAAACTATTTAGCAGTGTGGCCTTCACTGTGATCTTGAAGTGAAGTTTTACCCTGTGTTTATAAAATTTATTTTAAATAGTTGTCTTCTGGAATAAGCTGGGCTGCATGACTGTACCTGAAAATAACATCAGTATATTTACTGATAAGCCTGCCATGGGTTTTTTCTGCCTTTCAGGCACCTCTGCCTTTTAATGTACAGTAGTGCCTTAGTGCTATACTACCCAGTTTGGACAAATACGCTTTAAGGCAAGGCTGCCACAGCTTGCCTGCGGAAGAGTTAGAGGTGCTCTTCTTCCAGATTTTCATTCACATGGAAAGAGAAATTTGGACATGTGGAAGAGTGTGTATTCCATTCTGTGGAGTGAGTGGCAACCTGCTGTCCTGCACGTGAATAGGAGAACCTGTGGTTTGTGTTCCTGTGGTCTGTGAAGAAGAATGAGGAAAAAAAGAAGGCTGAGTGTCCGTGCTGAGGGGGAGAGAAAAATCTTAACATGTGTTTAAGTCAAAAACTTGGAACAACATTTTTCTTGTCACTGGCCCCCATTGCTTCATGATAGTTATCAATTAACTAACACACATGGCAACAGGCTGTTACTATCTCTGGTACCTTAGTCCCCAGAGTCATCTGGATGAGTCCTTGGCTAATCACAGCAGTTTTGCTTCTTGGGACTGGCCGAATAGTGTTTAACACAAAGATGAAACAATACATTTACCCAAATGTTGTGCTTGTTTGCAGTCTTACACAGCTGTCCTGGCAGTGAGGAATAGCTATGTCTCATCTGTTAGACCACTATACGCTGTACAGTGTAAAAATTCACCTGCTTTGGTCAACTCCAGAAAAACAACTATACTCCATCTTCCTTACCTGAAGGGGCTGTATGGAAAATTAACTATTCTTTTGTCATAAAGAAATTTCTGTCTTGCAGTAAAGCAACTTGTTTACACCATCAAAATAGTTTTAAAAGGCTGTTGAACATTGACAGAAGGCAGGAGGTATGAAAAAAGTTGCTGTATTGAAAAATAGAACCTTAAAGAACTTTTCTGTTTTGGTACCTGCTTTATTTCTTTCCTTGATATAAACATGAGGTAGTATGTACTTTTCCACTTTGTGCTTTATGCATTCAGTATCTATTGTCTTGAGTTGCATACAGCTAACATTGTTTTCTGTTGATTCTTGCTTTCTTTTTTAAGAATAATTAATCAAAAATTTAATTAAAAAAATCACTTTCCCAAACAGTATTTCTTCATATTCTCATTTGCTGTATTTAGACTAATTTGTCCTGACATTGCAGCTGTGCTGCTCTTTGTGTTGCACAATCTTTTGAGTTTTGTTTCATTAAGAATGGAACTAAAGAATTTGGGGAAGGGGAGGAAAGAAGCACTAGACTGTTAGAAGTTAATTTGCCGTAAACCAAAATGTTGAGAACAGATTACGAAAGCTATGAAGTGACATGTAAATGCTTGTTCAGTTTCACACTTGTGAGAAATAAGTCATTAAAGCTGTGTGTGTGTGAAATAGATGTTTGGTTACAGCTACTGGGAATAGTTTGTTCTTACTGGTATATTCAGAAGCATAGAGGAAAATGCTTAGAAGACTAGGAATTGATCTCTAGGCTCCAAAAATTCTAGGTTAAACTTTCTATAAAAAAAGAGCTCTGTTCTCTGTTGCTATATCTAAACTAGCAACTTAGTTGCTATATCTAAACTACTGCAGGTTAGAAAATGCGTGTTTGTACTGTGCTTTTGGGGTTTTTATTTTTTTCTAAAATGAATGAAAGAAAAAGCTAATTCTGAGTGAAGAGCATGCTTAAATTTCTTTATGTTGAACACTATAACTTCCTTGATGCATCACAATACAATTCCTTTCATCCACTATATTCTACTTGCTGATTTCTCCTCAGTGTTGAAAAGTGTGTTATGTTTGTCATTAATAAAAGACTCAGCTCTGACTTTAAGTACTTAAATGTTTTGGTTACATGTCTTCTGCAGCTGTGAGAGGTAAAACTGAAATCTAAAGGATCAAACCGGAAGGCAGATAGTTTAAATCACTTGAGCTGATTTGAATTATTTTGGGGGTCTCTAATGCCATGGACAGAACACACTTCTTGCTTGGTACCTTATAACGTGTTTTTTTTTTTTTGATGGAGGATTAGCATGTTCATGCATTGCCTCAGAAGACTGGTGTGGGCTGCACTACCTGTTCAGACAAACTCCAGATGGGAAGGCCACCCAGAAGGCATCTTGCCTCAAACTGGTCAAACTCTTGACTAGTTTCTCAGCAGCACATGAAACACACAGAAGACTTCAGGTCTGGTAGGCAGATGTAGCTGAAGCTGAAAGAAACTAGAAACAAGAAACTAGGTTGATCTGGTTTATGTAACAGGCAGAAAAACTGGGGACCAGAGTATGGAGGAAGCTGCTTTGATCAAGGAATTGCGCTATGCCAAAAGCTCAGTCTTACTGATTTATTTGGGGATTGCTTATGCCACAAAAGAGAATAACTTCACTTTGGGATTGTTTTTCCCAGCAAGAGGAGGCTGGGAGGAGCAGTGGGCAAGCCTTTACTCTGAGACTGGAAATGTGTTCCCCCATAGGGTGTGTCTCCCTCTGACAGGGCTTGTTTTCAAGTACTGACTCCCAGCTGTTGCAGATGGCTGGAGGATGGCAGCAACCAGGATGACTTTCTCTGACATCTATTTAGCTGAGATGTTGATAGTTGACTGCTGAGTTTTCTACATATGATAGTTGTGCTACCTTTATAGACTGCGTCAGCTTCAGGTTTTAAGTGGATGTGCAGGATAGTGTCCCATGACAAAGTACAGGGGCCTGTTCTGGACAGGCTGTTTCAGAACACTGAGGTCTCGTGCAAAGTTTTCCATGAAGTGCTATTGTCTTCAGAGGAGCTGTGTTTTTTTTTTTCCTGTGTGGCCATAAATGGCATTTTAAGAGATGACTTACATGAAGTGACTGCAGGTCTGCTGCTGGGAGTTGTCCAGTATGCACTTCAATTGCTGAAGACGTCACCCAGAACTCTTCTGAACAGGGTTTATTTGTTGGGTGCCAATTTTCCCTCAGGTGAAAATGGCTGACTTTAGCCACAAGCTCTGAAAACTCAGTCTTTGTAATCTTTATGCTTTGAAGGAGAGTGGCATAGTTGAGTTGGCTTTCTGAAATTTACTGCCCTGCAGTTGTTCTGATTATTTCCCATATCTCTCTATATGTACATCTGTTGAAATTCTCTTCAGCTGTAAATATAGACTCTTATAGACACCTAGTTATAGTTTATAATATTCGGTGGGGGGAAAAAAAAGGCAGTGCCACAGTAAATATCATTAAAAAGTCAGTCCAACAAAGCTTGGTGCACTTGTCTATTGTTTTTCTCTTGGAAGAAAACATTGATTCGTGCCTTCAAAGTGTTAGGGGAAAAAAATAAATCTATTGCCACTTCTTTCTCTCCTCCAAGAGAAACTCCACGGCAAGTGCCCCTTCATTTTTTGTAGTTGCTGTGGTTTGCAGCCAGAACTTCAGTCTGCCTTATCAAGCTTTCTAGCAGTGCGAGGTGGCAATCAGTCATTCCGATGTGATGCGGACAGATAACTGAGACATAAGTGGAAACTGCTGATGGAGCTGACTAATGCTCCAGAGAGGAGTAAATTGTTAGCAGGACTGAGTTGGGAGCATGGATCTCCTATGGGGACAGCACAGAGAATCAGGGCGAGTGTATGCACTGTCGGTGTTGGGGTGCATAAGACAGTGCATGGACAAATACTGCACTGTAAAACTTCAGTACCGTCCAAGCGAAGCCTCTTACCTTTTCAGACAGTGCTGTCCTGCGATGACTGGGCTTTGTTGCCATGCAGCATGGGAAGAGAGGCTGAAACTTTGTGTGCCTGGCACAGATTAGTTTAACAACAAACTAAATTCCTCTCTGAGGCTCTATATAAGAGGTTTAGAGATCCCTGCCATGAGGAAGGAAACAAATATAAGGCAACTTGCTCTCAGATTAATTTTTATAATTAGCTTCATTATGCACTTGCGACAGAATCTGGGAGTTGTATGAATCAATGGTAGAAAAGGCAAGGAGTCAGGAGGTCTGTTAATCTTCTATCATCTGCCAGCTGTCCAGTGAAAACACTCTTTTGTATGGTGTTAGGAGATCTGGATTAGTCATTTAACACCTGCAGGCAAAAATGTTGTACAAGAACATGTGAAAATCATTAGAGCAAAACTGTCCTGACGTCTGTGATTGGAAAATGCAGACAGCATAAGAATGGAATTAGATGGATTCAGCTGTAGCTCGCACATCTTTTTAAGAATGCAGCTGACTTGACTCAGACCAGCAATTAAGTGAGCAGCAAATACTGAGGGGGTTTTTGCATGCTCTGTGTGGATCCAAATTACATGGGAAGACCGAGTTTCTGGGAGGATTAAACATTTGTGGTACTGAGTGAATTAGAATAGAATAATAGCTCTGCCATTGACAGATCTATATATTAACTAGGCATGTTTGTCTGAAGTTCTTTGGCAATTTAAAAGTGATCTTGCATATAGTACACTGACAACCTAAAATCTAAAGTAAATCATAACATGTACCATTTTACTACTTCATTGATATTTATTTTTAGCATCTATGGTCCTCTGATTAATGCTTAGCTAAAAGTGTTGATTCAGGTTCAGAAAACAGATATGACAAAGATAGGTGTTCTAGCAGGGGTGATCTTCTAGCAAATGCCTTCAATTTATTGCTTAAATTTTAATTTTTTTGATGTGTTAACTCTGACTTAAGTTTTTAAATAGAAGCAAGCTTTCCTATAGTCGAAGCAGAAAAATCAGAGGTTGGAATCAAAATTTCATCTTGAGACTTGCTTTTGGTTTATTTTCTTTTATTTTGAAACTCTTAAATAAAGATTTGGTAATAGAAATGTATATTGCCTTTTTATTTAGATCAGTGCTTATGGATGCTAGTAAAGATGGGAAGTAATTTAGACTAGCAGGTATTTGCTGTATTATATGTAAAAAGTAGCATCAGCAAAAACTCGGCCTCTAGTATTTCTTTTAATGTAACATGCCTAAGATAAGTCATTGGATAGAACTAGCTGTGTCTAACTTATGAAATGCGCTGTAAATAATTAGAACTGATAATCAACACTGTTCTTAGCACAGACTTTCTGGATGGTGTAATTAAACACTTTGCATTCCTTTTTCTGTCTTAAAGTTACTTCCATTTTAGGGTCAAATTATCTCTTTCTGATAACTAGTCTCTTACAGAAAAATAAACATGTTTGAGCTCACTTGATCCTCTAACCTTAGGATTTCTGGAGATACAGTTCTTAATGTCTGAATTCACAAACAAGCTGTAGGTTTTCTGTTAGCGCTTTTGACAAACTCAAGTTCGAAACCTGTATGGTGATTGTCCTTCTAAATTCTTGATAATAAAATGAGATAGTGGGTTTTGAAAAATTATCACTAGTGTAGTATTTTTTTTTATTTTGGATTTTTTTATTGTTATTATTTTGTAGACCACTAAAGCGTTCCTTCCCAAGATGCTGGAAATGAATCATGGACACATCGTGACAGTTGCAAGTTCACTGGGATTGTTCAGTACTGCTGGAGTGGAGGTTTGTTAGACTATAATTAACAACAAATTTGACACTTCTTGTGTAGGATAAGCTTTTTTGTATTATCAGGTAGAGAAAATAAAGTCAAATCTTCAAAGCTGCTTGGAAGCTATGGTGCTGAGTACTGTATCACCTACTTTGCAGGTGAACTTAACACTTAGAGTGAAAGCCTAGGATTTCAGAATGCTAAATGATCTTTGAATTACCTGAGAAATTTAGGAACCTGACAAGTGCCTACGTATCTACTCCTGTCAACATCATCAGTGTTTTGCCTGAGGACAAAGGCAAAAATTTCAAAAATAATGTTTTCTGTTTCTCTGAGGAAATGGCTGTCAGCCTTCTTTCCAGAATATATGGCTCACCTGCTTTATTAGTCTCCCGGTTATAAGCATTAGGTTGTCTAGTTGTTAGCAGCTGTTTGAGAACACCAGTTTGTGAGACTTTTGGTACGTAAAACTAGGTTAAGATTAGAGCCTGTTATCTTGTTTTTTGAGTCATTACCACAAATGCAAGTGTGAGTAAAAAGCATTCAGTTAGTGAAAATGAATTAATGTGTCTAACAGAATAATGGCTATATTACTCCATAAGCACAGGCTTCATTGCATATAGGTAAGGCTCAGTCCAGGACCTTAAACTGCAGTGTTTCATAACAAAAATTAATGTATCTTAAGGTGTTTTTTAGAGTATTTACTGTCTTGAGAAAACTGCAAATTTCCTAGACTGTAGGTGTGACCATCAGCAGAGGTGGACATATTCAATGGAAGACTCAAATGCTGTTGCTCTCCGTGCAGTTATTTTTTAATCTTGCTGAACTTAGTGTTATTATGATATATACAAGTTATATCCTTTTCTGAAAATTAATACATTCAAATCTCCATTATACCTTCTGCTGAAACTAACCTTAGAAGTAAAGTATTTGAGATTTTTACACCTATGCACTGCCAAATCTCCAAGCTTTTTCAAATCTGACCCAAATTAGTATTGGGTATCTTGGTCCTTTGTTGTGACATTGAATATTGAGCAAACAGGTAATTGGAGTAACTTGCCATGTGAGCCTGCCAGCTTCAAAAACTTGAATCCTCCTACAGTCAGCTTTCCTGCTTTCATGATTCTGTACTAATTGTCTCTAAAGTGATAAATGAGTTGATGTGATGCTCTATTCAGTGGGTGTCTTTTGTTGTTGCTTTGAAAATCTGCAGAATCACCTCAGTTATACGAATTCATATTCAAAGCCAAAATATTTGTCCTTTTTAACTTGTTTTTTTCCCCCCTCCCTCTTCATTCATTACCAACACAGGATTATTGTGCCAGCAAATTCGGAGCTGTAGGTTTCCATGAGTCTTTGAGCCATGAATTGAAGGCTGCTGAAAAGGATGGAATCAAAACAACTTTAGTCTGCCCTTACCTTGTAGACACAGGAATGTTTAGAGGGTGCAGGATCAGGTGAGTAAAATTCTCTTTCTGCTCTGTTTGTAACATCATAAAAGTACTTGAAGGTAACTAAACTGTTAACAGTTATAAAAACATTTTTATCTTATCTGCTTTCATGTATGGTAGTGTTCGATTTGGAAGAGAGACTTTCTGAATTCATTGGAGTATCTTCTGTCCTTTTGTGCTTAGGCAATACAAGTTTTGAGCTCCAGTGTAGTCTTTATAACTTAACAGTGAATACAAAAAGATTGAAGTCATTGTCCTTGCTGAGGCATTCCAAAGAAAGTGAGTTAATGAACACGCCATTGAAGTCTATGGTCCTTTATGTATCTGATTAATCTGTCTTAATCACATATTTCAGAAAAGAAATTGAGCCTTTCCTTCCACCCTTGAAACCAGAATACTGTGTGAAGCAGGCTATGAGAGCTATCCTTACAGATCAGCCAATGATCTGCACACCTCGCCTCATGTATATGGTCACCTTCATGAAAAGGTAAGAGATGAAGTGCCAGTTTGGCAATACAATCTACAGAATACTAGTAGAATACATGAGCAGTTCCACTTTCTGGTTATAAACACCCTCCACCCACAGAGGCAGTAAGTGCTGTTTTGTTAGAATTCACAAGTTTCTTGGCTAGCATGAGTATAGATTGCTTGCTTGGAAAGTTCCATAAAACTGAAATCCCATGTATTATGCATCCTTGTTTTACCCTCCTGGTATCTTTTATCCTACTTAGATTCCTATTTTCTTTTTAGTAGACTTATTTCCATGGTTTAGGTTCTTCCTTAGGAAAGGAGCATGAGGCAGCTTCCAGCAAAGGAACCTCTAGCTATTTTGTCTCTAGAACCAGTGTGTAGGAGTCTCTGCCTGCAGAATCACAGAACTGTTGAAGTTGACAGGGACCTGTAGAGATTATCTAGTCCAACTGCCTTGCCTAGAGCACATGACGCAGGACAGCATCCAGGCAGGTCTTGAAAGTCTCTGAGGAAGGAGACTCCACAACCCCCTGGGCAGCCTGTGCCAGTGCTCTGTCACCTTCACAGTAAAGTTTTTCCTTATATTTAGATGGAACTTCCTGTGTTCCATCTTGTGCCTGTAGCCCCTTGTCCTGTTACTGGGTACTACTGAAGAGAGCCTAACGCCATTCTACGAACACCCACCCTTTAGATATTTATCGACATTGATAAGGTATCTTCTCAGTCTTCAGACTAAATAGCACCAGCTTTATCAACCTTTCCTCATATGAGAGACATCCCAGTCCCCCAGTCATCTTCATTGCCCTCTGGTGGGCTCTTTCCAGTAGTACCCTGTCTCTCTTGAAGTGGGGAGCCCAGAACTGGACACAGTATTCCAGATGTGGCCTCACCAGGGCAGAGTAGAGGGGCAGAATGACCTCCCTTGACCTACTGGCCACGCTCTTCTTAATGCACCCTAGGATACCATTGGCCTTCTTGGCAACAAGGGCACATTGCTGGTTTGTGGTTAACTTATTGTATGCCAGGACTCCAAGATCCTGCTCCTCAGCGCTGTTTTCCAGCAGGTCTACCCCTAAATTTTATCAGTGCATGGGATTGTTCCTGCTCAGGTGCAGGATCCTACATTTGTGCTTGTTGGACCTCATTAAGTTCCTCTCTGCCCAGCACTCCAGCCTGTCCAGATCATGCTGGAGGGCAGCACAGCCCTGTCAGCCACTCCTCCCGGTTTTGTATTATCTTGCTGAGGATACACTCTGTCCCCTCATCCCCATCGTTAATGAATATGTTAAATAAGATCAGACCCAGTACTGACCCCTGGGGAACACCACTGGTTACAGGCCTCCAACTTGACCCTGCACCACTGATTACAGCCCTCTGGGCTCTGTCACTCAACCAGTTCTCAATCCACCTTACTGTCTATTTCCCGAGTTTTCTAATGAGGATGTTATGGGAGACAGTGTCAAAAGCCTTGCTGAAGTCAAGGTAGGTGACATTCACTGCTCTGTCCTCATCTAACCAGCCAGTTATGATATCATAAAAAACTATCAGATTGATCATGCATGATTTCCCCTTGGTAGTTCTGTAGGACTTGCACGGATATGGCAGAGAATCTGAAAATCTGAGCATTCAGAGCAAACTTTGAGTCTTAAGTTTGGAGGAAGGGCTATTTAAAGGAATTACCTCCTTTTCTCTGTCTGTCACAGTACAGTTTTTTTTTTATGAGAACTCTTTAATCTGTAGCCAGGCTGACATTTCAGTGATGTGGGGTAATACAGGAGTTGGTTCAATTCCACTGATGCAACATCACTCGCATTCTAGTTTACAGAGAACAGCTTCACAGCTGTCTGTGTTTTTGTTTCAAAACTAGTGTGTAGGAGGAACCTTTGAAATATAGCACTGTCTTATTTTCCTTCTGCAAGGGATGATTGAAACTGAGATTCTTGGTGATTTTTAGTTAACTTGCAAGGCAGTGATTCTCCTCTGCCTCAAGTCTGTCATGGTGGACAGGCTCATCAAAGTCTAAATGACCCTTCACCGCTCACCTCTTTCCTGGAAGAGAGTATGTATTTGTCTCCTGCCAACAAATCAAGGCCACTGTCAGCATCTTTCAGAACTGCCTTCTTCAGCCACAAGCTCAGAGGGTGCTTCAATGCTTTCTGCACAAGCAGTGCCTTTGCAGCAACGGTCACATCAAAGGCCCTTTGGGTTGTCGTGGTTCAACACTTCAGCTTCCAACAGGGAGATCAAAGCTTCTGCATAATTCATGCCCCAGGCGGTGGCACGTAGATCAAAGGCCCTACATTCACTACTGCACAAGCAGTACTAGTGGCAGTGAGGACAACCGTACCAGTGACATCTATTTCTCAGTGCTTCAGTGGTCATTAGTGTTTCAGTGCTCGTTACTTCTAACAGGTACATCTTGTGCACTGCTTTTCACTGAATGAGTGCCTGCTACTATTTCCAGAGGCTGAGAAAATCCCGTCTTAGTCCTTCACTACAGCCCCTGAGTAGGCCACTTGAAAGAGAAGTAATATTTTGCGGATATGGGAAGGAGAGGGTCTGTAGCCAGGTATCTATCTCATAGTCACCTCTTGGAATTTTATCTGAAGGAGGAGAAAGGAAATTGAGCTCTTTACTTTGGACCTCTCTTTTTGAGGATGGATGATTGAGTTTAGAATACAAGTCAAGATTTTCAGACATCTAGTGATCAAAGAATGATGTTAACTAACACTAATCCTACATTAAAGAACACCTTGAATATCTGATGACCTTTGCCGACTGACTTTGTACAGATGCTTTTAGCAGGGCTTCTGTGATGCCCTTGCCACCCCTCTTTCTCACTCCACCCTCTGCCACATCTTTGAAACAAGTTATTACATTGGTCATGAAGAAGCAGCAGAAAATCTGGTCTAAGCTGGAGCCATGTGAATAAGTATGTTCCTTCTTTGTCCTTGTCTGTGTGGTTTGGACTCTATAATTCCAATTCTCTCTGTAAATATCCTTGTGAAATAAAATTCCTTTAAGTCCCTTGAGAAACCTCTCCAATAGCTGTTACGTTGCTTTTAAGGAGACCAAATACCTTGTGGAAGTAGAGGTTTTGTTTTATGCTGTCTTCTAACAGCTTTATAACCTCTTTTTCACAGTATTCTGCCTTTTGAAGCGGTTGTATGCATGTACCGATTTTTGGGAGCAGACAAGTGTATGTATCCTTTCATCGCTCAGAGGAAGCAGGCTACAAACAACAATGAAGCAAAAAATGGAATTTAACACTGTTTTAGATGGACTAACACTTATAGGTGAATACGATAATGTTACGTGACTGAATTGTGAAGTGCACATGCGTCTAGCAGATGCAAACGTCAACATCTTAACTGTGGCATTCTCTTGGGTCCTAAACCTGTGTATGGAACTCTAAAAATCAGTGAGGTTTTTTATATACTGTAAATAAAACTGACTAGAGTACTTGGAAGATGTGATAGGTAAGCAAAGTGGATTTACAATGTAGCTGCCACCATTGTCATTTAGGATATCACTGTATGTACAGTAAACTAATCATACTACTTGTAGGGTTGCACTGTGTGATATCTCTTCCTCAGCCTGCCAAGACTTATGAGAGCTGTCTCCAACTAGAAGATGCAGTGTTTCAGAAATTGTTTTTTCCCCTCTGTTATTTGGGAAGGGGAAGAGGAATCTTGTGAGTTAAGCTATTGCTCATGACCTCTTAGCAAATCCAAGAATGGTTTTCAAATGCATCTCTTCACTTGCTCACTCAAGCTCTCAAAAGGACACATGGCCAAATTGTGGTATAATTCTCTTTTGTAGCAATCATGTGTGTTCTATTTAAACAAAGATAAAAAGAAGTTAGTACATCTCTGCCGATTCAAAGGCAAGCGAATGTGTCAGTCTCAGAGCAAACTTGTACTGGGCATCTGGTTTTCTAGGAATGCAATCAATGAGTTAAACTGACTTTTTTCAAGTCACTTGATTCAAAATGTACTCTGTTCTGTTTCCCTCTGTATTTCAGAGACCAATCTACTGTTATAGACTATGTTTCTTTTCTTCCTCCTCACTCTTACTTCCGACAGAGTTCTCCCACCCTCTGAGGAAGCTGTTGTATTGAATTTCTGTAACTGGACTTGTGCCTAAAAGACAAAGCAACTCAGCCGAGATACAAACTGTTTATGTAAGTGCTGATCATATGCCAATTATTAGCAAAGGAAAAATAGAATCGTGCCTGATGAAATTCTACATGCAGAATATGGAAGGGTGTAAAGATTTTTTTTGAGTTGTACTCACGTTGTAGAACAGCAAATGACATTTTTACAGTATTTTTTGTAAAGCAAACAATTTTGTGCCTTGAATTTGGTAATCTGTATTAGTGAAGCATTGTAAAAGTGAACTTCTACCTCTGTATCTTAATGTATACCATCCACTTGTAAACAACTATTGGACAAATTGTGATTACTTTTTTAGAATGTTCGTTAAATAGTGACCAATGCCTGTGGTTATTAAAGTGAGCCACCTTTTCCTTAAAAACAGTGATTGGAATGTTTCATTTATAGACTAAACTAATGCAAACTACTGTAGCTCTTCAGTATCAAAACAGTTCAAATATTTATTGCTGAATTACTGTATCCACTTTGTCAGCTATGTGGCTTACAGTGCAATCTCCTAAATATGTTGGTAAGTACTACAAAATTAGGCTTTGGGAGCTGACAGTTTTCTCTAGTTTCTAAACTCATCAGTAAAGTACCTGGCTAAAGAGCTTTTGAAGAGTATTTGTTTGAATTTTCTGTGGAGCTTCATTTAGTTCTACATAAAAATGTCATGGTGGGGATGAAGTTTTAGTGAATTAAAAAGTAAGTGTAGCTTCATTACCGCTATAGTTATTACTGCATATATATATCTATAATGTACATGTAAAATAAAAAAATAGATGTCTGTGTGGAAAAAAAAGTTGTTAACTAAGCCTGTTTAGAAATTAATCTGAAATACAAGAAACTGTTTACATTAACCCTTACTCCAAATTCCATGCTCTTTTGAAAAAGCCTCTTAATGACTTCCCCAGGGCCAAATTAACACCCACGTTCTAACAGCAAAGTCACCAAAAGCAAGTACAGCAAATTTCATTCTGTTACATAGCATCATTTTAATGCAGATTTGTTTTTCTAAGATGTCTCCATCTATATTGCTGTCTTGGACTAAAAAGCAGCTTTTAAAGTTTGAGATATTGATACTCGAGACACTTAGTAGCCTGACAGCATATAGAAAATAAGAAGCTGACTACTAATACCAAGTTTCTATAAAGCATCCTACACATTTACAATGGCTACAGTCTTAAAAAGCAAGTTTCAAGGCTTGTAGAGTTCTACTTTATAAATGTTTTCATCCTAATCCTGTGATTTCTCTGAATTTACTACTGTTCCAGAAATGTTGTAATCCATCTCAGTTTTTGAACTGTGAGCATGTTTCTAAAACTTGTTCAGACCCTTAACTTTTAATATCCTATTCAAAAGTCAATTAGATAAATATAGAGAAAGGACACCAGATACCTTGTAGATCTGGTGAGAATTGCTTAAGTGCTTGTGGGGAGGCTCTCAGTATCTTCCTCTCTTTGTCTTGCTGTAACAGCCAGATGAGGTAGGCAGATGATGAACATTTTCTCTGAATGCATTATATCTTAATGGTGCTAAGCTTACAGTCATGTGAGCAAAGTGTTTGAAGAATATTCTGTAACACTGTACTTCGTAGTAAGCAGAACAAATCACACCCTTTGTGCATCTTCAGTGATGCTCTAGGGTTAGCAGTCAATGGAGAGAAATAAGAGTTACCTGATTTACAGACTTGGGCTTTTTTTGTGAGTTTTAACTGTGCTCCTCACAGCACAGAAACTGGCTGCTTCTTCGCTATAGAAAATGTCTGGATGACATACATTACCTTTTGTATTTGCTTGGAGGAATGATACCTTAATGTATTACATGTGTTCTGTTTAAACCAAAGCTCAAACGTTGCAAGAGAACTTTTTCCTTCTGAGAAATAAAATTTCTCACATTTTTCCCAGCGTTAAGTGTATGTGCACAGGTGGTTGCTGCAATGTAACTAGTATATCAGAAGTGTGTTCACAATGAGGCTTACTTTGTGGTAGCTTACTCCTCAGCTTACACTTTGAGACTCTGCCTGTGTAGTTCCCAAGTGAATGACCACACAAACCCTTTTGCAGAGCTAGGCTCTTCCCAGTGGTGCCCAGCGTCAGGTGAAGAGTCAATGGGCACAAAGTGAAACACAGGAGCTTCCCTCTGCACATCAGGAAACACTTTTTTACTGAGGGTGACTGAGCACAGGCTGCCCAGGGAGCCTGTGGAGTCTCCATCATTAGAGATATTCAAAATCCATCTGGACACAGTCCTGGGCAACCAGCTCTAGGTGGCTGTGCTTAAGCAGTGGGGTTGGACGAGGTGACATCCAGAGGCCTCTCCCAGTCTCAGCTATTCTGTGATTGTCAGATTCTTTAAGAAAAAAGGGAGCCTGGTTTCTGGTTAGTAGCATTTCATGCTATGAAAGTGAATTAACGTATCTTAAAAACTTGACTGTGTAGAAAGGAAATGCAGAGTAATCTGAATTCGTATCTCCTATACCAATCTCCTACATGGACAGTCCCAATTGGTAGTGGAGCCTGAATTAATATCGTTAACTTTAAATACCTAAATAAGAGCCTATAAACTTAGACTTTCCCTCTGCTCCATATTAGAGGTGTCCAGGGGAACAAACTTATCTCTAAAATCTAAGCTGTTCTCAAAGTGAGTATTCCTTCTCTTCCATTCCCTAGTCTTTGAAAGGCATCTGGGGTTGGCAGACTTCTAAACTGGCTGTACTCATTAAGTAGCTGAAGTGAGATAAGACAAGTTTGGGCTTCGAGTATCTTTGCTTTTGATGTTAGTAGTTTCCTGCACCATGCACTTTTTGATTATTTTATGTATTAGCGTGGTTGCAGCTTGGAGTGTATAACCTAGATGCTCAATAGAGTATAAATTGTTCTTTTCTCCGTGCCTTGCTAGACCTGTTCACGGGGTGCATGTAGAATTGTTAACGTACAATAAGTGCGTACTTCAGCTTACATCATAATGACTTGTGCAGAAGACCTCTAAATGAGGTAAGCTAATCACCCTTCTGCTTCATGATGAATAAATAATTCAGGAGCAAGCATTGTTCTTCACATTCAAACACCATCGTAGTCTGCCATAACTTTTGTGCATAGACATACTCTGATGAGTCTTGGCTTCAGGAGCAACTTGGGAAAATATATAGCAAATGCACATAAATTAAAAGGTTAATTTACAGACCGCTATGGTTCTAAAAGTGTGCGTCTGTGCAAAGTTTAATGCATATAAAAGCATGCACTTCTGAATTTGATTTCTAATTTTTCTCTGTGTCTCTGAGTAGACAAGTCCTGAGCATCTGTTCAACAAAAACAGATGATCATAATACCAATGGTAATCTGGTAAGTATTTAGCCTTAGAGTGTGTTTCTGTCCATTAATGTTTTAAACCCAGATTTTCCAAGTACAGAAGTTTTGAGGCTCTGCTCAGTTTTCCATTGCTGCCAAGTTTGTACCCCACAAACAGGAAATAAATCTGTCTGTCAAATGGATAGGTCTTCTAACAACCCCAGAACAGGAGGTTAGGCAGTACTGGTTGATGAAGGCACCTAATTTAAGGTTTACTTTGTCATGAAGCTCCTGCCCCTAAATTCCAGATCT
The DNA here is from genome assembly GCF_000703405.1 of Apaloderma vittatum. NCBI lineage: Eukaryota > Metazoa > Chordata > Aves > Trogoniformes > Trogonidae > Apaloderma > Apaloderma vittatum. The sequence goes on from NW_009708926.1 coordinate 29,474, forward strand.
TCAGTTGCACAGCTACTCCCCTCTCTTGCAAAAAAAATGGGGAAGTCTAGGGACGGTCTCCAACAAAGTTAGAAATGTAGTTACATAAACCCCCAAACCCTGGTACCCTGATTACCTGTAGTGTTTCAGCCTGGCCATTAAATTCTGATGAAAGTAATGATGAAAGTATGGCTTCATCGTGCCATCAAAGAAATTAAGAAATTCATACTAATTTTATTTAAACATAGTTTAAGTGGACAATCCAAATATTTAAAATAACTTGGGAAATAACATTCCAGCTTACATACTTATCTATTTGTTTAATGCTGGCAATACACAAGCGATTCATTACTTCCACAAAAAAAAAGCTTCTGAGCTAAATGATGAATGTGCAGAAGTCAGGATCAAGTGTCTGTGTGTGTGCATGTGTGTTTGTGCATAAGTTAAATTGGCAGGATGTTTGTTCCCCTCTTCCTAAGCAGAGCAACTGTAGCTCTTAATCAAGCAGCCACAATGTATTTTGAAAAAGAAACGATACCTTTAAACACATCCCTGTCTGTAAAGGCTGACCATACTGCCTTCAAAATGCTATCTTGTCCTGACTGAAAAGATTTTGGTAAACAATGTGCCTAAACATTGTCTGTGGCACTGGGAGAACTGGAGCCTTTCTTGCCTGATCCAATTGTTGACAAAAAGCTGCTGTGACAGCGAGACATAGGGAATAGCTAGAGCCGAGCCATTAGGAAAGCTAGTAGCTGTATCCGGGGAAGGACTTCTAGTGGGAGAGGAAGAATGGGGTGCTAAGACAGCTCTAGGGATCTCCCCTCCATATCGCACACTAGCAGTTCCTGTTACGGAGCGTGTGCATGCACAGTGTCCTGCTCGTGTGCTGACATCCAGCCCTCCCTTCTCCTTGCAGCTGCAGGCAGCCGTAGTCCTCAGCTTGTCTACTAGTGCTTGTCTACACACATGCCTGCTCAGAAGTTACTCTGGAATAACTATGCTTAAGCATGTGCCTGTGTTTGTACCCTTGTACTTTGCAGTAAGTAGAAACTGTTTCAGCCAGACTTAAAGGAGAGCAATGCAGGGTAAGAAGTTCTGTGCTCTGGGACTTCTTCGGGACTAGCCAGTGTGTTCTGAATGCCTGTCGTGCTCTTGACTGTATCAACTGTCACATCTAAACAAACTCTTAGAAGGTAATTTCAAATTTTCATCGATGTGCATCCACTTAAGCTACAAATAAGCAAAGTTAGCTTAAACTTGTTCCGTTTTCTTAACAGGGATGAACATTTTGATCCACTGTTTAGAACAAACCTTACTTGATACAAGTTAGGTCTTTACATACGTCAATAGTTAATGGGCAGGCGGAAGCAGGCCAGGGTGATTAGGATGTTAGATTTTCCTGCTACTCTGAGAGCCAGGAATAGTGACCTTTCCAGATGTTTTAGAAATGATCTCCTGGCTACTTAAAACTCCAGCATGTAAAGTGAGGAGTTTCATGTTGACAGCAGGATTGGAGGAGAGGGTATGATTCAGATCTCTTAAATACCCCCAAATCAAGCTAGTGCTCATTGTTTTATGGGTGTTTGCACAGAGGTTTCATCACCAGTTCTTGTCTTGTTACTCCTACTAGCTCAACCTTGCTTCTGGTAGTACCAGTGGGAGCCCTAATGCAGATACAGCTCCAAGGGACCAGTGTTTCCTTGAGGCCTCTGCTTTCACAGGGCTTGCCTGTGAACTGCAATGCTTGAAATGCTCAGGATTGCCAGCTACTTGTCCAGCAAGTGCTCACAGTGGTGGGAAATAAGTGTGAGGCAGATGAGACCAAGGCTTCCAGTGGAGGGATCATAAAAGAGAACAGTACAGCAAAAACATTGATACATGGATTTTCTCATCTCTCACTTGTTTCCACAATCTAAACAACCTGATAAGAAATGCCAGCTTTTCTCTGCTTGCAGTGACTCAGAATAAAAATAATTTAAACAATTGGTCTCTATATTTTATTTCTGAACTTACAGAAGTGACCACTGCTCTAATTGTTTAACTAACAATTTTGACATTTAAAAATAACACGCGACTCACATAATATATCATCTGTTAGCACATGCAAAATCAGGCACTTTGTAAGTCCCAGGGCTAAACTGAGAATTTCTAAGGAACACCACGGTGATTCTGAAAATGAAGCTTGTTCAAGCAACAGTTCAGTCTGGTTAAGTGTTCTTTCACACCTTTGTTTTATGTAGCAAACTAGAACAAATGAAGAAATTAGGAGATGTGCAATTGTCCTTGCTAGGTAAGGGAACAAACCAAGCTCTCTGCAGTAATGGCAAGTCTCTGAAGCTTTGGGAGTAAACTTTAAAAAATAATTTGAACTATATTTTAATATGGAATCCTTATTTATAGCGAGAGCACTTCTGAGCCACAGCTGTTGGTGAGATGGTGTTTTCTCAAGGAAACAATTAATTTCTCCTTTACTGAAAGAAAACAGTAGTAACTTTCACCAAGCAACTGTCCAGGTCAAGTTGGTCTGGGACAGGGACTGAAAGAAAAATTGTGCCCAAGTTCCTCATTTCTGGAAAAGATACAAGATTTCAGATGAAATTGTCAAGTACAATAGACTTTGAGGTAAGTGTTCCTAGAGTTTCCAACAAGCAGCTTTTAATTTTCTTTGGCTTTTTTGGTATTATAAATATTTTTAGTCCACTGTGAAGGTTCTCCTCTGAAGACCTAGAGCGTATAATAAGAACATCAGCCTTTTTATTGAAGAGAAAAAAAACGCACACAAAATTCTACAGCCCTTGAGCTTGTGGGACCCAAGTTTCTTGTTTTCTCAAAAAAACCCATATTTTCATTTTTGCCTTCCTCCTGATACTTGAATGATCAGATGTGGAGATGCTGTCAGTGTTCATGGGATTCACCTTGGGAAGCTGAGCCTTTGTTACTAAATATTTGGAATTGGACTTAAAATTATTGTCTCACTGGGGACTCTAGACACAATCTGCTGCCTTGAAAATTCTTACACACAACGGCTTGTGGGACTGGGATGGCTGGGAAGCAGAGAAACTAATACTGCACTCTGGGCCAGAGGGAGCAAGGCAGAGTAAAAGCTAAAGCCCCACTGGGAAATCCATTAACCACAGATCCTACAGCTGCTGTAACTTCCTGTTCTGTCACTGTCTGGAATTTTTCCTCGAGTCCCATTCCCTGAAGACAACTCCAGTGTTATGGTCAGGGCTCTGAGGTTTCTCACCTGCTGAGGTGCTGCATCCTCGCCTCCTCTCCCTGTTGGGGGTGACTGGTCTGACCCCAGGGGTCCAGGAACTGAACATCATGGGCAACGCGAGAGCTCCCCATCTGTTGTGTCATTCTCACAAGGAGAAAAGGGAAGTTATTTGCCATCATCTTTGTGCCTTTGCTTCTCTCATGACCTCCACTGGGAAGTTGCAAGTGCCCACAACAAAACAGGAGAGGTAGTTAACACTTGCGTGCTAGCCCATGCATGGGGGAGATTTTTCTAGTTCAATCTTGTGGGCTAGAGAAGTTGTTCCTCGAGCGGTTGTGCTGCGTTGTCCACCTACAGCCCTATGAAAGCACCTCTAGCCCTGGAAAAATCAAACACAAGGCCATAGGCAGACAGCACATATCCTAACACCTATTTCACCTGGAAGAAAAGGAGTGTGAGAATCGTAGAATCGTAGAATGATTTAGGTTGGAAGGGACCTTTATAGGTCATCTAGTCCAATCCCCCTGCAGTGAGAAGGCACATCTTTAACCAGATCAGGTTGCTCAGAGCCCATCCAACCTGAATATTTCCAGGGATAGGGCATCTACCGTCTCTCTGGGCAACCTGTTCCAGTGTTTTACCATACTCATTGCAAAAATTTTCTCCCTTATATCTAATCGAAATCCTCTTTTGGTTTAAAACCATTACCCCTTGCCATATCGTAACCAGTCCTGCTAAAAAATTTGTCCCTATCATATAGGTCTTCCCAGAGCCTTCTCTCCTCCTGACTGAATAACCCCAGCTCTCTCAGCCTGTCCTCATAGGACAGGTGTTATAAATCTCTGACCCCTCAGGCAGAGCGGTGTCTGCAGGTAGCTCGAGTGCCTCCATGGGCACTGTTTCTGTCAAACATCTTTGACTTCTCCCCAGTTTGAAGCTACTTGCACACCCAGCTTTTCAAACAGAAAGGCACCACGTATGGGAGAACTTCACCCCTTCAAAAGGACAAAGAAACACGTCAGTTGCTGAAACATGGAGATAAGCCCTTCCCAGTCTCGCAAGTACCCTGATCTCTGAACGGCATGTTGTGCCCACCGGTGCTATTCGCCATGTGCAGCGGTACCCTCAAGGAATGGCTCCAGATCTGAACTGCTTGCTCTTCAAGGATCAAGGTTGTTAGGCCAGATTTGTCACTTGAAGTCATCCGGGCAGGCTCTCATTAATATCACTGGGACTTACTGGGAGGTGGAAGCTTTCTCTGTTGAAATAGCCACTGCTTGTGTGCCAGCAAGCAGCAGAACAAACCCGAAGGATTTCTCCTTTATAAATAGCTGTCTTTTCATTAGATGGCCTGACAGCAGTCTGCTCTGACAAACTGTTGACCTTCCACCTGGTGTACCATGTAAGGGTCCTACTGCCATTCTGTCATAAGTCTTCGCCTGACCTGTGCCAGTGCTGACATCCCTGGCTCATGGTAACCCAGCCATCAATTCAGGCTACATCTCCCCGGCTGAGCAGAAGAGCTGGAGAAGGACAACTGGGATGAAAAGGGGAGGAAGGCATAAAGGCTTGCAGGGAACCCTCCTCAGGCAGCACTATATAGCGGTACTGTGTCTCCAGCCATTAAATCATTGCTGGCTGTGCCTTTGAACATTCCACTGAATTGTTCAGGCTATAAATTCCTGGTTAAAACTGTTATTTGGATCTCAAACATTACTAAAAAAGAAATGGTTTGCATGTTGTCTTAACTACTAGATCATGTTGCTTCTTTGCAAATCCTTGCTGCTTGAGTATCTCTGCCTTCTTCCCTAGATAGTCATGCTGTGTTAGATCAAACCACAGATTTTCATTCTGGTCTGAGTCTTTGAGTTTGCACTTTACCTCACTTGGACACTTCATTTAGCTACTAAATCTGTTCTACATGTCAAATCTGTAGATGTCTGAGGAAAGAGTACATTTGCAAAGAGCAGTGGTTATTAGGAAGCACACACGCAAGGCAAAGTGGTGTTTGAAAACAAAGCTCAAACACAGAAAAACAGAATTTTATAGCTGTCTACCATGCATGAAAAGCAGATCCAGCACATGAAAATAGCCCCCTACTTCTTTAATCTGTGGTTTGAACTGACTTTCAGCCAGGTGTTTCCACTTTAATTTGATCCCAGGCATTCCTAGAGGTGATGTAAGATCCAGATCCACAAGGTAATAATGAAGTCAAGAGTTGAAAAATTATCAAGGCCTAATCTGGCAATTTAGTCCCTTGTAAATCATTGTGGTTAGTTATTGCCGGGCCATTCTTACCAACCAAGTTCTCTTGAGACTTCGCATTAACTTCGCCACCTGTTTGACTGTCAAAGAGATAAATTTCCTTGAAGGGAATCTTCCACTCCTGGCTTTATTTATGTCTAGGGGGAAGAGAATGGATTGACTGGGAAACTTCAACGGCAAGAGTCTGCAAATGCTGAATCAGGGAGTGATTCATTTAATCTGTTTGATATTACACATAAGGTCCCAAAATGAAAGGTATAGGATTAAGAAAATCTTCTGGCTGGTCTGCTGCATGGAAGGCTCTAATGAAATGTAGACAATTGCTGCTTTTTCTTTTTTTTTTTTTAGCAATCAGACCTAAAACTCAAAAGATCACATCAGAGCTATTCTGTAACCTAATACTGCAAGTCTTTCAGAGCACCTGTGCACTCAGTGTCCCAATGGCTAATACCCAAAAAGTATATCAATGAGTTTAAAAAAGCTCTTCTACTGGGAGATAAACAAAAAAAAAATCCAGGATAATAAAAATAGCTCAGTGCCTGGGTTACAGGAGCAAACCATGTGATATCTTGTAGGCTCTGAGCTGTTACTGAACTGAACAGCTTGCATCTTGAATCAAAGATAAAGCAAAATACTTTTACAAGCTTAAGTGTGAGACTTCCACACAAAGCATAAGCTCAAATTGCTGCTCAGGCTACTTTCTTTCTGTTTTTTTTTTTTTCTTTCTTAGGAAAGTCCTTTGAAACAAATGAAACTTGAGTGGACTAGAAGCAAAAAATTAAAAAAAATACAATTTAGCTTTTAAATCTGTTATTTCTTGGGCACGCAAGTTGCTTCTGACAATATTTTCTTGAGTTTCTTCAGTTTGAAATGATACAGATTGTGTTGTTGGCTCTGTAGAGAGAGGTACTGGGAACGGACACATGCACACATGCACCAGGAAGCTCTCATCCCTGCCTCCTCTCATTCAGTACCCTGAATCTGCATCCAAACCCCATGGTTTATTCTGCATAAAATCTGTTCACGTGGCAAGTAATTTTCTACTGCCCGCAGCAGTTTTGCATATACTTGTCATAAGTGGTACTGTATTAAACCCAGCCAATCGATGCTGCCCCTACTAAAAAGTAAGAAAACAGCTTCTATGGCTTCTCCACCTCACCGGTGCTCCTGATCACACAAAGCAATTAAAGAAACCTTTTACCTGAATTTGCACAGAGTGTCTCATTTCCTTGACTTTCTAGCAGTACTTGTTTTGTTATTTTGTACGCTTGGACAGCATGGTGGAGGGGAGGCTGTGCAGAAATCTCCTTGTTCCTTGAGGCTTATTTACCTGCCAATGCAGTGAGAATAACCAACAAACTCTGCTTTATCATCAGCAGTTTTTCAAAGATTTGTGAGAAGGTGTGAGGCTGGGGGAGAGGGCACATCCGTTCAGCCATAGAGAAGATCTGTATTCAAAGATGTAAACTAAGAAACAGATTGATGGAGAGGAACCGGCAGAGCTCTGGAAGATGCCATAAGCAAAGCTAAGCATAAAAATGCATTTTAAGGAACCGAACAGAGTAAGCAAGGTGATATAGAGCTAAAGGAATATTCAGGATATGATTTGGAGATGTTTCTTTTCAGGGTGTGAGTCCTGCTTGTTATTTGTGTTCAGCTGTACAGTGGGCAATGCCAGGACTGTGTTCTTCAGCAACTGGTCCCTTTCCCCCAGCGGGAAATGGGGGAGAGGGAGGGAACCAGAGCTGAAACCATACGCACATCTTTTGAGGATGCCGGAAATGTCTTCATGTGGGTGGAAGCCTTCCTAAGCTCCTTGGGAAGAGAGGGTCAATCAAGCTGTCAGTGAGGATATATTCAATATCCTTCCTAACACCCACTGGCATTTCTGGAAAAGACTGACAAGTTTCAGGTCCAGAATCCCAGCAGTCCACAGCCCAGAAGACCTTGGGCTGTTTAGAAACCATTCAGTCAGTTAAATTCATTACATTACTTTTGATTATATTAATGTTACCCTTTTTTTGACCCAAACTTTAGCCATATGTGTGGAGCTGCAGGTGTTGCACGGGAAACCAAAGATGGAGTCAGCTGTCTCTCTGAGGCAATCATGTTTACTTACAAAAAATTCAGAAACTATGCTTTCCCTGGAGATCTCAAGCTGCAGGTGACAGTCCTTTTGCTCCTTGCTTCACGTTGCTGTCAGCCAGCGCTCTGCTTGGGATAATGTGTCTCCTCAGGCTTTTCTCAGAATCACATTTCTGGACAAATTTAGCAAAGCAGGCAGTATAGGAAAGGGCACGACACTGCAGCCCATCTTTGAGGAGCCTTGGTAATGTATTTTTTAAACTGTCTGGGCCCTGAATTAAAAAGGAAAATACAGAAGAAAAGACCAGAATTCAGCTGCTTTCCAGACAAGTCCTGCAACTTTTCAGCCATGGTCCTGACTGCGCTGCTTTGCTTGCTTCTAGCCCAGCTTCGACTGAGGAAGGCTGTGGGAAGCTGTGTGGTGAGAAAGGCCCTTTCACATACAAAGCATAGATTTGATTATTCCTTCCTTCTTCAGTCAAATCATTTCAGGTTTGTTTCCTAGAAGAAAAACTCACTCTTTGTCAGGGACCCAGTTTTCTTTTTTCTTTTCTTGGCCTAAGGGCCAAATAAACATGCAAAGCAAGCTGGGAAGGGACAAGTGCATTTTTATGCACCAGGAAAGTGTCTGGGGAGACTGGCTTGTAGTTTTGATTTCTCGCTTTTTACCTAAGTCAGGCCCACCAGACCTGTAAGCCTTTTCCTCTGCGGAACCAGAGATCTTCCAATTTCCAAACGTTGAGCAGCTCAGGCAAACAGATGTCCACATCTTTCTGACAAATTTCTTCTGCAGCACATCAGCCCCACTTGCTGCACATGAACGTTCAGGTCTGTGCAGGCATGGGGTGTCTGGCGTGTTCCAGCTGTTCAGCTCAAGTAAATGTCCTATATTGCCAGGCTGGCTTTAAACTCTCTTTCACCTCTTGTCTTTAGCCTCTATGTCCTTCCTTTGCCTTCACAGCAAGCTGGGACTATTTATACCGTCTACTGATCTGGGCAGATGACAGGGAGAGCGTGTGGGAGACCAGCTGACAGAAGGTGTATTTGTGTACCTGCAAAATAATTGCATGATCTGCAGCCGATTCTCCTCCACTGTGACGTGCCAGAGTCTTTGGTAAGGACCATGCTTTGACAGGAGATCTAGGAGATGGCTCTGGCTTTTATGAGCCAGAAGTTTAGGAGCAGGGTGGAAAAACAGGACAAGAGGGGTGAGAGGCCGTGATCTGATGAGGGTTTTGGAGGACTGGACTTGGCTGGCCAGGGTGACAGAGACCCAGGAGGACAGCGAGGTCAGAGGGAACTGATAAGGGCAAGCACCAGAGTAAAAGGGGATTGACCCCAAGTGGAAACCATCGCAATGGACTTGTGCAAACAATTTATTCCGGTATTTCTCAACTGCTGAGTCCTAGGATAACTTAGTTACAGTAGTTTTCACTGTGTTGATTAAAACATATAAAATATACACATGCTTGAGATATATTAAAAAAAAAAACCCAGCACTTCCAAAATAACATTAGTCTTAAAGAAAATTAAGTAATCCTTTTCCAATCCTTCTTTCTAAAGTATTATTTTTTAAAAAAAATTAACAAGAAAGGCTGTAAAATATAAAACTGAAAAAGGAAGAGCCGATATAATCAGCACTGTGCATAAATTTGGAGTTAAGTCCCATTGGCTATTTTTAAAATATAGCCCCACAGAGAGAGGAGTGTGTGTTTAGAGGTATGAATTAAGGCCATGTAAATCCAAACTCTGCATTTCCTGGCTCGCGTCAGTCTAAGCTATTATAAAAATGCATATATAGGGGTGTGGGTACTCATAATTCATGCCTTTCAGCTATCTGGGATACACTTTTGTGCTGTTTGTGTACGAAATTTAACAAAGAGTTTGAAAGAACAAAGCCTGAAGAAATAAATCTTCAATTATAATTTGAATACACACTCTTAATTATGAGAAAGCAGCCACATTGGCCATTAATTTTTCCAACATGTGAATTTAAGATGATTTACTGGCAATTGGGTACACACACATGTGTGCATTTGCTTGCACCCAGCTTTACAAGAAATCTTAGAAAATATCCCAGTCTGTTTTGCAGAATTACAGTAAGAAGAATGTGACGTCCTTTGCCATTATGTTTGCTGCCAGTGATTCAGGCGGGGGTGGTGGGGGAAGGGGAAAGCTTTTGCCAGAACAGCTCAAGGTCCCCCCACACTTGAACTCTGAATAAGCAGTGACTGTATCTTTGGGAGAACTGTGGGTGTTAGAGCAGGACAGTGAGATAGAGTGAGTGTAAAAATAACTCAGCAGGGGTTTTCCTTCTGCTTTATGGAAAGTGAGGCAAAACCATTCATGAGTTCCATGTAATGGGAGTGAAAACAGACACAGGATTTATTTTTTTTTTATTAAGGCAGACGGCGGCTTTGCGAGGTCATGATTCTTAGTCACACCTATCTCACAGAGGCTGAGCAGCTTTTCTGTCTTCACCTGGTTACATTGCTCATCCAGTGCCCTGGGAGATTCTCCTCCCAACTAGGTTTGAGTGGGCTGTTTGGATAAGAGGAGCTTTTAAAAACAAAGTGTATTTCCTTGTGACGAATCACTTTCTGATTTCTTTTTGGTGATGCAGAGCCACCGGAAGTGTGGCTGATACTGCATCTACCGATCGCTCTGGGGACTTCCCATTCATCTTTGCCAGGGAGGAACAGCTCAAGAAATATCTGAGAGGGTTGGAGCCTTTCCCATCATCCTCACACGTGCAGGACTACCGGAAAGTGAGGGTTAAAGGGTGGTGCGACCCTGGCGTAGTTCCAGGATCCCAACCTTTCCGACATCCGTGGGGCTGGGAGACTGAGCTCAGCCCTCCTGGGGTTCTGCTGGGGGCAGAGCTCTTTGCTTGGTCTGTCCATCCCCACAGTCAGGAGTCTTTGCTGCAGCCGGGCTCCTTAGCAATGTTTCTCCCGGCCAAACCCTTGGAAGGAGGTGGTGAGCAGTGTGGTCACTGCACTTTCATTTACCCATGCTTAGGGTCGGTTATCACAGTCCCTCAAATGTTTGAAAACACAGAATCACAGAATGTCAGGTGTTGGAAGGGACCTCAAAAGATCATCCAGTCCAGCCCCCCTGCCAGAGCAGGATCACCTACAGTAGGTCCCACAGAAACGTGTCCAGGTGGGTTTTGAAAGTCTCCAGAGAAGGAGACTCCACAACCTCCCTGGGCAGCCTGTGCCAGTGCTCTGTCATCCTCACAGTGAAGAAGTTTTTGTGGAAACTCCTATGTTCCAGCCTGTACCCATTGCCCCTTGTCCTGTCATTGGATATCACTGAGAAGAGCCTGGCTCCATCCTCCTGACACTCCCTCTTGACATATTTATAAACATTTATGAGGTCACACCTCAGCCTCCTCTTCTCCAAGCTAAAGAGACACAGCTATGAGGAACTCCAGTGCAAAAGAAGAAACATTCAGGCCTTCAGAATCAGAGATAAAGCTACATTGCAGACGACAGCCTGTGAGAAAGACATGTTGCCTAGCTGAAAACCATAAATGTGTTTACCTGAGCCCATACAGATACATCCCATTTAGACAACCAACAACCACTCTCCCTCTTCCTGCCCGAGCTTAACTAAAAATATAAACTTATTTTCCATATAAAGATAAGGGCAATTAAAGTATGTCTATCTCATGTAGACAATTAAAACCCATGTTAGACCAACCTATATAACCATTAGCTTAAATCTTTCACTTAATGGCCATTGAATCAGACCTGCAGCCACTATCTAAGAGCTTCCTGACTGCATACGACTGAACTGTACCCCTGAAAATGTCACCAAAACCTATCAAATTTTTCCCATATATCCTTCCAAAGCAACTCTACCCTTATGAGTTGAGAATTACGTACTATGCCTCATGGCAGGTTTTTAAATAACATACCAGAACTGTTTGCCACTTGCTAGCCCTAGTAAATTTGATATTTACACTGTCATCAGCTAAAGTGTGTTGGGCTCCTGTTGTGTGACTTTGGGGATTTGCTGGGGTTTCTATAAAACACAGGCCAGCTGCAACAGTGAAGGCAGTTCAGTTTAATAAGCTAATAAATACATTTAATGACCCTCATTATGTCTTGCAGTGATATCTGGTATTAAAGTGCAAATGTTAGCCCGAGTACAATGTAAAGTAGAAAGTCCCCTGCTGAAGTGGTGCAATCTGTGTGTGCCTGTGTATGTACACACATACATATGTGTATAAACCCATTGGAAGGCTCCTATAGGAGAATGTTATGGCTTTTTTTTTTTTCATTAATTCTTGAAAACTTTCAGCTGCCTTTGCAGCTCGAAAGAAGAAATAATTTTAAGTTGCAGGAGGGTAGAATAGATAGGAGTCTTGGGATAGATCTGCCCCAATATGAAGGCAAATGGTCACTCACTGGCTAACAGACATGCTGCGCCCAGTCTGTGCCAATGCTGAGTAGCAAAAAGAATCCCCCATGGGGCAACTTGTGCTTTCTAATGGATTAGGGAAGAGGAGTCTGAAACCTCTGTGACTTTGAGCTGCAGTGGTAAAACTGGTCACCAATCCCACAGTGCATGCTCCTGGAAGCTCCCTCAAGGGCTGACAGAGAGGAAGATAAATCAGTTACTTTAGTTAGTACAACTGGGAGATAATACAGGCAGTGGAGGCACTGAGTTACTGAGTCACCGTACCCCTGTGGAGCTGTTTGCTATCTGGGCACTCTCCTAAGAGGAAACCATAGATAATCACCCAGGCCAAGGTCCTGGGGTGATCCTCCAGCTGCCTTTGAGACCATGAGAGGGCCATACTAAGGAGCTCAGCGCAACTGGAGATCCATGTTTCAGCTTGCTTAGTGAAACATGTATTTTCAGCATAAAAAAGCCAAACAGGAGCCATGAGGAGGAGGAAAAGCAAAAGCCTGTTCGTGCCTGCACATCATGCGATGAACACCACATAAGTCACAGCACATCGGTAGGTACCCAAAACAGCTGAAATGAGTTTTCTGCAGGACTGGAACTGGCCAAGCCTGAGAGAGTACAGCTCAGGGTGGAGACCATCATCCCCAAGGGATATCTCAACCACTCACATTGCTCTGAGTTCTGACCGAACTCACACACAGCACCAGGACTGCTGTCAGGAGGGCAGGGAAGTTTGACATTTCAGGTTAAGTGGAAACTTCAAAAATCCCCTCCCAGATCAAGTTTATGAGTTTGGATGGAAAAAATGAAAGGGAGATACTGCATGAAAAAAAAAAAAGAAAAAAGTGTGAAGTAATTAAGTCAAAAAAGATCAACGTTTTATTTAAAAATAAATCTTCTGGTAAACTATTCAGTACATTATGCTTGCTGAATCAAAACATGTCAATCACTAGATCATGTAGACCCAAATATCAGCATGTGCTCTAGGCACAGACATATCTTTTTTATGTACAATATAGATAAACTCATTAATTAACTGCCTAGTATGAATTTGAGCACTACAGAAAGCAGAGGAGAGGCTTGGGTGGTTTCCATTGTCACCAGAAAACCAAGATTATCCTAGAATTCCAAATATGTTCAATCTTTATTTTTAGTTAATATGTTAATCCGCTTAATAAAATCTCCCTCTCTTGCAATGGCCCTCTGTTTTCCTGCTTGCGGGATAGGAAATGATCTTGATTATAAAAGAATCTGGCCTTGGTTTTGGTCATTTTACCATAAACACAGAAACTTTTCTGCTCCAGTCAGGCAGTGCACTAGCACTGAGACTTTCTGAGCCAGACAACATTTCTGTCTTACGTGCTGTAAGCAGGTCAGAGGCAGCACTATGTGTGTGCCCATGTGCTCTCTCTGCTCTGGGCTCTTCTCAGAAGCTTCAGAAATGCTGGGGCTAGCTCCGCGTTCATTTACTCTCCACATAAGATCAGCCTTTTCCCCTCACAGGGACCCCAACTCACTTGTTAGCCCCAGCCAAGCCCTTTATTTGCAGCTAATCACGACTAGAGCTAGCTCAGCTGCTGTGAAGGTGAGTGCTCACAGCAGATATGCTGTGAGGTTCTCTGATACTGTCAAGTACAAGCCACATTTTTTCTTTGATCAACTACTCTCATCAGGAACCAATTGATGAATGATAGCTTTTGGAAAGAGATTTTGTAGCAGGTCAGGGAAATGCAGGACAGGGTGTAGAGCACTAGACCTCAGGATTTCAGAGAAAAAGCAAGTGTTCTGACACCAGCCTGCAAGCAGGGAGAGACAGAGATGAGGCTGGGACCTGGTCACCCACAGCAAGAAAGATTGTCCTCAGAGTTCAATAACACTGTTAGTCAGAATGAAAATATTGGAAAATGTAAACTATGGGTGAACTTCTCATGGACTAGAAAGATAAGCTGACTCCCAGACCACCCTCTCTGAACTGGAGATGGGAACAGTATGCAACCACAAGCTCTGAAGTCAGTGACCCATGTTCAGTGACATGTCCTGAGCTCCTGTGTCCTCAGGCAGAGACAGGGGGTTAGAGTTAGCTGTCTCCAACCAGTATTTATGTTTTAATTTGTCTTGCCGTAGAAGTCAGTGTGGCCACGTGCTGTAGCTTATTGTGGGATATCCCACACTATTTTTCCTAGAAGCCCTTGCAGCAGAGAGAAGGTGTGAGAAGCATAAGCCGTGTCAGATCACAACCTCAGAAAGCAACAGAAGAGGACAACAGCCTATTATAATAATAATTTAAATCTCAGGGGGGTTTTGAAGTGTGATCTTCTGAGCTTCTCAATGGTAGTTGGCTTGCCAGCCCTGTTGCTTTTTTCTGTGGTGGGCCTTTCTGTAGGTGGATATGGATATTTACAAACAGCTTCCCCTTTCCTATTGCCACGTGTATGCCCCTACAGGGCAGTGATGGCGTTTGAGGGGCTGGTGCTGAAGCAGTCTGGATGCTCTCTGGCAGAGCATCAGGTCGCTGGTTACAAGCTAAGAGACAAACCTTGTAAGCAAGGGCAGTAAAGGAGCAGCAAACCTCCATGTCAGATTTTTCCTCTCATCTATTACCAGGTAATATTCCATTGCATACTAAGCTGGCAATCCACTGCATCAGAGGTTTCCGTGCTGCGCTGTGTATAAACTTGTCCCTGGTGTTACGATCCCCACAATGCAGCTGCGGTAGCTGTTGTGTTCCTCAAACACCCCAGCTGCTGCAGCACATGACTCTGCTACTCCTGCAATTTGAATTTGTTGCCTTTTTTTTTTTTTAAGGGAGAATTTCCCTTCTTAATGGATTATAGCAAGATAAGGATGGGAGAGGAGGAGGGCTGAAATGTGACCTGGTGATGTTAACATGAGCAGATCTGCCAGCTCACTGCCTTTTACAGTGGGTGTTTCAGATTAATTAAGGACTTCCCAGACCAGCACAGCCACACTGCTAGTTGCAGGAGAGTCTGTAACAGTCTTCACACCTTGTACAGCCCCAGGGGCCACATGCTAGCGAAAAGGTAAAAGCTCGCCATCTCTGGATCAATGCAGAGAATTTCCTTCATGCACCACAGGATGTTCACTTTCATTTTCCTGAGCAGAAATACGCTCCCAGTGAGTCCTGGAGGAACACAATTTACCCCTAAAGGAGAGGGTTGTATTTAAAGAGACCTGGAAGATGCTGCACCCCAAAAGGGCAGGGCAAAGCTGCTGTCTTGGTCGCAGCCTGACGAGGAGGCAGACATGTGTGGGTGAACTCACCCTGGCTGCTGCGGCCCATAGTAGGAAAATCACAAACTGACCTCTCACTCCACAGAAACTTTGAAGGCCTTCTACTGTTCTGTGGGTTCATGGGAAAGTGTAATATCCTTTTTTTTAAATACAATTTTCTTGTTCCATCTTGTAATGATGACAGTCCAGAAGTTTGAATTTCTGTTTGGTTCCCGAAGTTCCCAGGAGCTTTACTTTGACAGCAGCTGCTCATTTGCTTTGGCAAAACCAGGCGACTCTTACTGTGGCACTTCCTAGTGTTTTGATACCGAAAGGTGATTTTCTGAGCACTTTGCAAGACCGAAGTCCTGCACCTGCCAAGGGAGCTAGAAAGGAGCTGAGCAGGCAACTGGCCGGGCAGGCAGGCAGAAATGGAGTCAGAACTGGTATTTTTCCACTTAGCATTTCAATGTTTTCTACAGAAGTCAGCTTCAGCATGTGTTTTTGGCAGAAAGAAAATAAAAATTTTCCAGAGAAACTTTCACAGCTGTGGTGGCAGGGATGGTGCCACTCTCCTGGCTACAGGAACCATAGGAAATCTTTCCCTTGTCCTGAATCATCTCTGAAAGAAGCTCTTGTAGCTCATCAGGAAGAGGCCATGTGGTTCCTTATGCAGTCACTAAATTGCCTCTTCCAGACTTACTACACATTGCACCACTGGCCATGGTTTGGTTTGAACAATCTAATCTTTGGAATGATGTGTCTGGTATTTCTGGTGACTAAGAACCAAACAAGAAAAGAGCTTTTGATTTCCCCTATTCACAATCCCTTCTCCTGTTTTTATTCATCTTGATAACCTCAACCATTCTCTGCTCCTGGGTAAAAAAAAAAAAAAGTTGGGCAAGTCTGGTTAAATACGCACTCTTTCTGCTTGGACAAAGATGTGTATCACATCACTATGCTTATGAGAATATTCAGGCTGGAGATGCATCAAGGGCCAGGAACCTACTCTTTCACGTGAAATAGAGGAGAGGTATTTTATTTCTTTGTATTTCTTTGAAAATGCCCACTGAGATAACATAGACACAAAACAGGCTCAGCCTACACAACCCTGGATGACAAGTCCCTGTGTGGGATAGGCAGTGAAACCTTCCTGCTCAGTGAAACCCATATTATTTGACAGAAGCATCTCTGGAAAGAAAACTGAGCATTGTGCCAGGCAGGAAAATCAAGGTATATGATTTATCGGTGTCTGGCCTGCCTCTCTGGTGCTCTTACCCCACCTTAACTCTTCTTTGTATGCTTTTTGCCTTAGATTTGTAAGCCCAAGGTGTTGAGGGAGAAGAAGGCTGACTGAACATTCATTTCCTGCAAGGGTTTCCTGTATGATGCAAGAGCGAGAGTGGGAGCAGCAAACAGCTCCTCAAACATAAACCGTGTCGAGATGTTTGAGACTGTGTGAAGTAAATGGGACTTGTGCTCAAAGGCAAGTTTTTTCTTCAGTGAGTTTAATCATTAGGGGATTATTTTATTTTTTTTAAGTTTTCCTTCTCCCTAGCTCTTGTAGGAATTTGAAGGTTAAAAAGGGGCCCAACAAGCTGAAAGGAAATGTCCCCTCTCCAAGTTTATTATTGAAAGTGGCCAGATGTCATTTTGTTTGTGACTATAAAAGGGAAGTTATATTACAGAATGTGACACTTCAAACCCCATGGTAAAAACAAAAGCGAAAATGGAAAAGCATTTAGCTGAACTCATTTACATTTGTGATCCACAGCCTAGGGCCTTTTGACATGGAGATAAGAACTGAATTTCATAACATTTATGTACACTGTGGGTGTTTTGTGTCCTCTGTATTCAATGGGATGTTCATTGGAGGAATCTGAAGCCAGCTGGGGTGGTGGGTGGTGGAACACTAGTGGAGGAAATGCAGTACATGAATTGGTTTGAAATAATCTAATGTTAACGCTTTTTTTTTCCCAGTCCCAGCTGGAATGCCCTCCTGTACTTCGACACAGAGCTGTGAATTTTTGCCTTGTATGGGATATGAGATGTGCTAAGAAAAGCAGTGTCAAGTTCTCCAGCAATGAACTAATTATTCTGGCATTTGATTCTAAGCAATAATCAGAGTGGAGGAGGTAGAAACACCACAGCTTGCAGCTATCCTACTAACTAATAGAGAAGAGACACCAGACAAAACCTCTGCTACCATTCAAGGGTTTGAACTGCCGAAGAGTGAGATGGCTTACACTAACCTGTAGCACTTACACCAGCAGGGCTTCAACATGATCACTTGAAATCCTGTAAGATGTTTTCCTTTTTCAAGGTGTGTGAATTCACCAGTGAATTCATAGGTTACAGTAGAAATTATATAAGCGGTATGACATCAGATTCAGGTTCCCTAGAGCAAAGTCATTGCTGTGTACTTGTCCTGAGAAGGAATATCTTGGAGTAAAAGATACATTCACACCATGAGTATCATTCCCCTTACTTTCTCCATAAATCTGCACAATAGCCAGTCACAATTTCATTGCTGTGAATAGCCAAAGACTATGAACAAGAGATAAGACCCACAATTCCTGTCTCACAGGCTTCCAAACATGAGCAGAATGTCACAGCTTCCAGCCATATCACCAAGAGCTGGATATGGCCTGAAAAACAAACAAAAATCTCTGTGCAGTCACTCAGATTCTTTGCAAATTCTTTCTTACATATTGTCACTTTCTGTGCATGTGCATGAGACCAAGTGTTGCTAAAACAAATGCCCACAGAAGTGGTGTTCAGAAGCACTTTTTTTACTAGACAGGAGTTACTGCCCTTTAGTAATTACTTCTTGAATCTTGGAGTTCTTAGACTAGAATGGGGGTAGGAAGTGTTCAAGTTTCTTTGACTAATTAATGTAAAGAACAAAATGAGGCATGTGTAGGACACGCTGGCTATTCCCACATTAGTAAATTAAATAGCACCGAAGAACATTCCCAGGCATCAAAACATGTTTATGTTACACTGTTGTTGATATCTCTGGCACAGTTCTCGCTAATTCCAAGGAGTATTTTCCTAAAATTTTCCCAAAATTTTCCCGGTATGTGCCAGGAGATGACACAAGCCACTGAACAGATCCATTAGGTAAGCCAGATATGCCTATTCCACGCTTTGGTGGGCAAGAAAGTTCAGGAGTATGGACGTACCTAGAACATGCCTCTGGCTCTCAAGGTTAGCAGAATTTGAGTTACTACTATAGATACAGCTACTGGCGACAGAAAAAGAGAAGTGATTTTTGCTGATCCCACTCCCACTTCATTAGTCATATAACCAGCATGCTTTGGAATGCTACAGGAGACATACCAGAAAACTACTGGAGACAAACTCCACACTTTTGGGAATGGAGGTGGGGGAGGTGGGAGAGGTGGGTGGGAAACACCAAAGAGACAAAGAAAAAAACACAACAAGGAAGGTGTACAAAGAACACGCCCAAGCATCCAACAGAGAAACTAGCCTGCCTGCAATGTGCAAAGATCACTCTAAGCCTGAGGGTCCCCAGGTGTGCTTTCCCAGGTGCCACCACAGAGAAGTTGCTAGCTGTGTGCCAGGCCACGTGTGAAGGCAAGGCAAAAGCATTTAACTGTTCAGGCTGTATTTATGTATAACTCTGAAGAGGTTTGGCTATTGCTAGTGACACCTGTGCCACAGGATAGGGATCCTACTCCTCCAAGGTAATTCACCATAAAGAGAAGCTACATAGGAGAAGAAGATAGGAGGACTCAGAAGGCCACCTAATAGGTGCCTTTCTGGTCATACTGTCATCAAGAAATGGGATCTCATTGGGACACCTGTAAATTCATCTTGGGTAACAAGAAGAGAAAGGATTGAAGCCACTGGCAAAGGGATATACATTATCATTCACAAACTGATTAATGGGATGTCTTTTGGGAAAGAAGCAATTGCTCATTCTCAAGGAGATCTGCAAAGTAGCAGTGAAGGAGCTGGGTGTTCACCTCAGTATCAGAATGAACAGGAATCCTTTCCATGTCCATGCACGATTGTCCAGACCCTGCAGTGGGGATGAAGAATCACTCAAATTGCCATACAAGCTGATTACCTATGTGATCAGATTCCCTACCTACCTGCAGCAATCAGAGGTCTATGGGCAGTCAATGTGGATGAAACTAGACTGGTTTTCATTACAATAAAACTAGAGTGGGATCATTCAAAACCTCTGGAGCAACACAATACCTGTTAGTTACAATGAGTGCTGTTACTGACTCTGTGAGATACAGCTATTGGCCCTGTCTTGTGTGTGTCAGCGTTATCCATCCCAGCTGGTTGAAATATTCTGGCTTGCTTCACAGATCTGGTACAGATATGCTGTCTCTGAGTCAGTGAACTGCCAGGTCACAGTGAAAACATGTTTTTCCTCTGTGCTGTCTTTCTTCACTAGTAATAGCCTAATTGCCTTGGAATTTGACATATACAGGTTATGAGTGATTCTGTACATTTTAATCTGATCAATTGCTCACAGTAATTTATCATTTCCCAAAAGTGAAGAAATAAAGGTATTTCAAAATGGAAGTCCAATTCCTGTCTTCCATTTAGACTGCATGAAAATAGGAACTAAACCCTTGCTTTGAGTGTGCAATTGCAGAACAAATATGGCTGGTGGAGCTGACAGAAGTCAGAGAAGACTTGATCTAGTTTGGGTGTTGGAGGAATTTTATTTTTTTTCATTTGCTATGCATCCTAAGGTCAGACCATCCCAACTGCAAATAATACAAACCCCCACTGAAGGGTAAAGCCTTGATAGGCAAATTTGACTTATTTTTCTATAACAATGCCAAACAAATGGCTGGTGCAGGACTCAGAGGGTACTATGCAGCAGGCTATCTGCAGGACTAGCTCCAGTTGTGGTCAAGAGCTTAACATCCTTCCCCTCCTAGGCATAATTTATGCCTAGATGGAGTAAATCTTATGTGTGGAACAGTCATCAGTCTTAGCTGACCAGGACAAAGCTAAAAGGTAAATGGAGGAGAGAGGTCTGTGTCCCTGACATGTTCCTATATTTAGTGGGACTTTCCAGCACAAATTAGCAATGGACCAGTTTATATGTGCTCTGTGGATTTGGGCTCAGCCAGAGGATTCCAAGAATGTTCCTAGAAGAGCAGTATTTGCCATGGAACTGGATGCTGTCCATCCAGAAATACACCAGATGAAGAAGCAGCTGCTAGAAAGAAAGCAGAAAGCTGGCTGCCACGAACCCTGTACATACTGCTCTGTGTCTAATATCCGTGAGGAAAGGGGGATTTTGATCTGGCTCACAGATTTACTAAACAGCAAGGACAAATGATGACTTTATGCTGCAAAACAAGGGACGCTGACATAATATGGGTGAAATGTCAACTCTATAGAAAAAAAATCAATGATACAAAGGAGTACTATGAGTACAATGCTGGACACAGCAGAAGGAGCATCATCAGTGTCTTCTAGCATAGGACATGAAAGGAAGGGGTAAAGCCTGGAAATGAGGATCAAGTTTCTCAGTGAACAGCACTTAATATTGGATGATGGAAGACAGGAATGGCATATGGCTGTACCAATTCAGGCCAAAATGTAAGTAATGTTAAGATTATAGAGCAGAGGGTCGAAACCTGGAGCAGCCTGTAGCTCATCCAACACAGAGAGTGATGAGGGAATGCAGGCTTATCTGAGCATCAGTTTTGAAAATGGGACAAAGCGAGCATCTGAGTTAGCCCAGTTAGAGCCTGGCTATTTGTGTAACAGAGCTGCTGGAAAAGGAGCAGCACAAAGTGGGTTCAGAAGGACTCCTTCAGAGACACTACAGTGGTGACACAGAGCTATCTGAGCTTCTGTCTTGGCATGATTGTGTCACCTGGGTTGGAGCCCCCTTTGAGCTTCTGTGTAGGGGTCTCCATGCTGTCATCTCCTTCAGTCTGGGGACACAATGCAGTCTGGCACAATGCACACCTGGCCTAGACCTGAAGGCAGCCAGCGCAGCAGGACGTGTCTGTTCAGGCACCACGTTACTCCAAAGAGCTAACCCATTTTCAGGCCCAGGCGAACTGTGTAACCAGGGTGACCTCCTGCTGTCACTAATCTGCAGTCATCCACTGATGATGGAGACCTGAGTGAAGTGCATCTTATTACAGCTGGATAACTATGGGTAATGGCAGCTGAATATATGTTTATGCTCCAAAAAGTGATTACACAAGATTTAAGCTAATTATTACTTGGAGACCTCTATGTGCCAGCTGTAAAGCCAGTTAGGATTATAAGCACTTCTTACATTTCTTAAACAGCACAAAGCTATTAGGATCAGGATAGTGAAGCATCAGTCATGAATATGTATATAACTGAGGAAGTTGTGATGTACCTGTGACAAGGATGTATTCTGACAAACTTAAATGTGTGTCATGCAGCTGTTAATCACAGCTGTGTTAGAGAAGTACTGACTGCTGAAATGGACATTCAGGCTTGTCACATTCCCTTTTCTGAAGAGAAATACAACCTGCCCCGCTGGGTGGTGGATTAGTCTTCAAGACTTCTGTTAGCTCTAAGCCAGGTTGTAGAGCTCCTTATTCTTCTTAGTCCATCTATTAAGTTAAACATTTGGGATGATCATCTTTGTGTATTCATAGGAAACTGTTGCTGGTTCATCAGCTTGTTATCATCTAAATCTAAAACCACTTCGAGACAGTGAGAGCCATGAGGACAGTTTTACTTCACAGTGATTAGAATTGTCTAAGCACAAAAAAGTGCAAGAAGGGTTTGCTTAGTTAGTTTCTAGCCAAACACTCAAATGAGACAA
This sequence comes from Apaloderma vittatum, assembly GCF_000703405.1. Taxonomy (NCBI): domain Eukaryota; kingdom Metazoa; phylum Chordata; class Aves; order Trogoniformes; family Trogonidae; genus Apaloderma; species Apaloderma vittatum. The sequence goes on from NW_009708926.1 coordinate 51,496, forward strand.
CGCCTGGGAAATAAAAGCCACGATGGTAATTTTTTCAGAATTACCGGTTACAGTGGAAAATGTGTTGCATTTTTGACTCAGAAACCTGGGTGCAATTTAGAGAAATGTCAGAATTTGGTTTGCTCCTGCTGAATGAAGTGGGCGTCCTATTCTCTGAAGTATTTGGGAAATCTCTACCCCTTTTCTTCATGATCTGTAGTGCAGTATATCTGTGTAGACTTGAAACACTTTCTAACACAGGCTGTCTTGCCTGTAGCCTCACTGAAGAGATGTGACTATGCTGCTGATCATATGTTACCCAGGCTGGTTCGATTAGGCAAGACACTGTTAAATTCTGACACTGTCAAACAACACGTTGAATTTTCTTCAGTGGTCTTGAATCTCTGCGATTACATCTTTAACACATCAATAACTTAGCCTCTGGTTAGCAAGGATCGCTGAAGCATGACTAATCAGCAGATGAAAGTGTCTTTGTGGGGATTAGCTTTAATGAAAAGAAAAGGGATAGTTATTTTGGTAGTTTGAAATCTTCCATAAATCAAAGCGAATACTGACAAAGCAGGTTCATACGGTAAGAATGAAGCTATTGTGAATAAAATTAAGGGAACAGCTACTTTTATATAAATCACAGGCCAGGACAGCATTTGTAAGAGAGTTCATGGGAACAAGATCATTTAGTTTCTTCAGGTGTAAATAAGTGATATTTAGCTAATGTTAAAGAATCCCTAAAGAAAAACAGATGGATGAGTGTCCTTAGTAGGGAGTTTCTTTTTTTGGTTTTAATTTTCTTTCCTTTCTTGCAGGCAAAGAATACCCGGCTAGTTTATCTTGGCCACTTTGTTCTGTGCAGGGACAAACAGCCAACATACAACTTGTTTTTTACCACTGCCAGAGAGGAGGTCATAGCCAGAGAAAATTCGGATCACTGATAGCAGCTGTTTTTGGCTGGTGTAAATAAGAAAGTTTCTTGGTCTTCTATAATGTGGCTTGGAGGAGCTCACGGGGGCCATGGGGATAGTGGCAAATAGAAAGAAATGCAAACTCCACACCTTCTGGGGAGTATTCATGTTCAGCTCCTGAACTTTAGACCTCCTATATACTCCTATTCGGTTAATGTGCTGTATAAATAATCACCCCTGGAGCTCCTCCGGGCAGTGACTCAGAGCACCCACGCTGAAAGCTTAACCCTCTCTGATGACTCTATGGGAAGCCTGAAGCTAGACTGTACGTGTCAATATACCTAACAGCTGCCTTCCCTTTACGTTCTCCTCTTGGTTTATGCTGTGCCTTCTGTATCGCTTTTTTACGACATTTATATTTGATCCTTGACGGTGTTGGAATGAACCCCGAATCCATAACTGTAATATTGGAGTGGCTCCCTCTGGCTCTGACTTAACTGGATGTCCTTCCAGGTAGCCTGAGGCAAATGGAAAAACCTCTCAGATCCAGATTCCCTCGTTTTCAACCATGCTCTTGCACTGCTATCATACATACTTTTTGAAAGAAGTTATTAAAACACTTGGTCCACGTGTTGCAGGAACTGTTGCTAAATGTTGATTGGATGTCACAAATGCTTGCTCATCACTCTAAAGAAATATGGCATTAAAAGTAAGGCTCTGTGTAGAAACACCAACTTAGAGTACTGCGCAGTTACTGTACTGGAGGGTTTCCCATATTCTGGAATCTTTCAGTTTGGGGTATTTCTTTTCTTTTATGCTGTCGTTTTCACATGCTTTCTCAGCATAAGCTTTCATGGGACTCCTGAGTGAGTGACAGAGCTTTACTGAAGAGTTTGTGAATTAGGGTCTTACTCTAATCAATTTAGAATGCAGCTTGTTTTCACATTTCTAAGACAATTTCCACATAACTGAGGGTAATGATTAAAAATTTAATATGAATCTCTTTTCTAACCAGTGTCAATTTTTCCTTTCTGTTCAAAGTCAATGGGAATGTGTACGTGTGTGTGCGTGTACGTGAATCTGGGCCCTAAAATCGTGGTTTCGTTATTGCAAGTTTTCTAGGGGAATTGAAGCAAATGACTATGTGGTTACATAGTGAGAAGAGCAGGATTAAAAATTAATTTTCATGGAAGAATTTACCATACTGCCTGGTATAATTACTCTTCCATTACATAGTTTTTAGGGTCACAGTGAAAAAATAAAAACTCCAGACTAACAAAACTCTGTAATTCATGATGTTTACATGATTCATAATTTACAATGGGAAGGAAAAGGAACATTATGTGAAAAAATGCTATGCACATTTTTGCACAACATTCTACTGATATATGAATCATGCTTGGTTAACTCAAGGGAAATAATCCCAGTGATGTATGTAAGGCAGTCATGCCCACATGTCTGGGGTTTTTTATATCCAGAGTTCAGTGGAAAGAGAGATACTTTTTTAAACAGATGGCAAACAAACCCCTTTAACCCCAACAACTTATTAGCGAATTTAATAACATAGCTAATTATAGGAACATGTATGTAAATCCATTCATGTGCTTGCGCCATGTATTTAATGTCACAGGTGAAAGGGATCTATGGAACTGCTTGGGCAATGGCAGCTAAATTACATCCAGAGAATATTCCCTCTTTAAGGATATGTTTGAGATCAAATCTTCTGGGATTTCTGTTGGCAATTCAGTACAAAAGCTAATGTAAAATTCTGTAGCTACAGTCTGACAGTGATGTTAAGAGAAGCTGAAACACACTCAGAGTCTGCATCTACCTGGTCTAGGGTGATGTTCCATGTCACATGTATTCTCCAGGGTCAGAAGGAAGAAGGTGAGGGCAGTCATTCCTTGTGAATTTTCTCCTTGGCTGCTGGCTGTGTCAATGGGGCCGTGATGCTCCCAGGGCTGTTGGCAGGAGCACTACAGCCATCTGCTGAGTTGGAAGGACCGTTCCCTTCCTCACTCAGAGCTACTACATTTCTTCTAATTTTTCTTGACCCTCCACTCCACTACAGAAGATCTGGTCACAACTAATGAAATACTAGACTGGTTAAGCATTGATTCAAGCATGTCAAATACCTACATAGTACTGAGAGCTGCCTGTTGAGGGTTGGCAAGTGTTAAGAGCGACTACTTAGTCCTGTGAATCATCAGCCCTATCTTTGACTGCAAGCAGGAGAGAGCATGACTCTTCTTGACGGTGCATCTAATATTATTTTGCATGCGTTACAGCTAAAGTATGTGTGACGCCATTCATACTGGAAGTCATAACCAACTTTGAAAATATGCCTCTACGAGGGGAGAGGCATGATAATTATCTGTGAGGACAATGTCTCATTTGGCTGTGACTGACAGTTTGGAGTACCTTGTACCAATAAAAGCCTGATCACAAGTGTCAGATGCACTGAATAAACATAAACAAGGTTCTTACATCAAAAGCTGTCTGTACAGCAAGGAAAACAAGCTTAGAACTAGATCATCTCCTGGTTAGTTTTAGATTTGTCATATGTAAAAGATTTGTCAGTTGGGAAGATCTGCCTGTTTACATCAGCAGTTCTTTTTATGTAGAATTCAAAGTATATTGATAATAAAGTATAAAGATTCAGGTGAAAAAATGTGAGAAACTTGTAAGAGAAAACAGTAATACTGTCTGGAACAGGTTGAACACCAAGAAGGGCAGAGAAAATTTAGAGTATCCTAGTTCCATAATCTATGGATCTGCCTACACGTATCTGTTTGCTTCAAGTGCTCTTTGTGATCTGTCAGAATTATTTAAAAACTTTAAAAATGTATGGAAACGAATTTAGTCACGTATCGCAGACTAAGTCAGGAAAGAGAGGAGTCTCGCGAACCACAGAAGGATTAAGTTGAGGGGGGATTCAGAAAAGTGAGGGTTGGTGACGTCTGTTTCTGTGCAAGTGTCATCCTCACCCTCCAAGTGTAGGGGCGAGGTGTCTCTCAGTTCATTTAACCATTGTGGCACCCATTTGGTTCCCACAAAACTCCAAAAACTCAAAATATCCATGCTGCAGAAAGTGGCTGAAAGCTAGTCTCCTGTTTGACTTTTCCTGCTAATTTCCATTACTTTGTTAGTTTCATAATCAAAATTATTTTCTCTCAGATTTTAACTCCTGAAGCTGTCAGAAAAGCAAAGCTGCAGTGAGTTTACAGGCTCACACACTATCCCACAAAGGCAAGGTTTTCCTCCGGCCACTTGGTCCATTTATACACCCCTTGGTGGGGTGGAGGTGCTGATGCTCCAGTCTGCTGCTCACGCCATTTGTGCCACGGGTTTGTGCCCGCAGAGCTACAATCCCACACTTCTGTGCAAAAGCCTTCACCTGAAAAAGCCTCCCAGGAAAGATTTCCACTGAGACCAGGCAAGCAACTCAGCCCTTTCTGGTACCACTGGCATTCTCTAGGGCCTTATCCCAACCCCACAGCTAGTCTGTGCCTTTACTGCTAAGGCAGCATCCCTGTATTTCTCTGAAGTGCCCTACAGCCCTGGATCAACCCCTCCCCTGCCCCACCAAATCTTATAGTCTTCCTAAAATATTTAGGTTGATTTTAAAAATAGAGCATGCCCTGGCTGTGTGTCTCACTGGGCAGAGGGCCTACTGCCTGTCATCCTTGATATCTCTCTTACTACTTGTTTCAGCCCGTTGTTTTCTCGGTATTTAAAATCTCTGTTGTGTTCCACACTTTCAATTAAGGAGGAAAAATGCTCTCTGTGTTGTAAGAGTGAAACTGGCAGTTGTGTGCTTTGGTTTGTAGCATAAACAGTTGCACAAGGATTCATTGGCAACCTTCCCTTCACTAAGGAGGCTATCAGCTAAATGTCACAGATGTGCCTGAGTCTTGCCAAGAGCTGGAAATGCACTGGGAAAATTCTGAAAATGCCCTCAATTAAAAAAAAAATGCAAAAACAACTCTCAAGGATGTAGCAGACATGTGCTAGCTGCAGCAGAGGATGGAGACTCTCCGAGCATATGGTCAGCATCTCTTCTTGCGCATTCCTCCATACCTCTGGAGTCCTCTTCCTCAGAGAACGGGCTGTGTCTCTCTCTCCCCTTTCGACGTGAGTCTTCCTCCTCAGCAGCTCACTTCTTCTGTGTGGCCTATAAAGCTGGTAACAGGATCACAAATAACATAAAAAATTAAAAATGCGCTAACCTCTCAACACCTTCATTATAACTAAAGCAACAGCATGGTCTTATTGCTGGAACACTTGCCTTCCCTTCCCTCATCACCCATGATCCCTTCATGGTTTAACTGCAGCCTAATCCTGCGAACACTTCCTACCCAGTAGAGCACTTACAGTGCCTACGTAGCCCGCTGACATCAGTGGATTATTCCAGGTAGTACATCCTAGGAAACAGAAAGAACTGTTTGCACCACTGGGCCATTTGGTTTGCAAGCTCTTGGGGGATATTAGCTTTTGTCTATAAAGAACCATGCACACGCACAGTGCTGTATAAATAATTAATAGTAACAGAACTCACATCAAACTAGCACATGTGGGAATTCGTACCACTGGCTTTCCTGGCTGCTAAAAGGAAAATCACAGAATTATGGAGTTTGGAAAAACCCTCCCGATAGCATATCTGCATATGTAGAGTGCACCTCACTTTGGGAAAGTGTTTTCTCTTCCTCTGCACCAGAGGAAGCACTGAAGGACCTTCACCTGGCAAGAAATGCACAGGAAGCATATTTTAAGTTAATCCAAAATCTGATGAATATCTCCCAAAGGTAAATTAAAGCTCTTATCACTCTGTCTAACCTTTAATTGCATAACACAAGAGGTCTGGGTTTTATCAAACTATTGACTCTTTATGTTAAGATTTCTTTGGCTTTCAGTAATGTTGCACAAATTGTTCCTTGGTAAAGGTCTTAAACAATAAAATAAACCTGCTAATTTTATTTCCGGTGCACTCACCCATTTTGTTCTCAAATTTTGCTGTACTCTTTTCTCTCCAAAATATGATGGAATGAACTTGAATGGATCCAAGTTATAACACAAAAATAAAAGATTAAAGCAAAGAAAGTGAATATGCAAGCAAAAACAGAGCTGAGAGGCCACAGAAGCTTGGAGCTCCATGTGATAATACAACTTCTGGATTAAAAACAAAAGCAAAAGACTCCCTTTTTTAATATGATTAAGAAGGAAAATAAACCAAAGATATTTATTAGAACATAGTTCTCTCTTTACTTCAGATGCAATAGATGGTTTCCGATTCCAAGAATCCATGAGAATGAGCCTTTCTGTAAAGATACTGTCATGGCCACACATTTCTCAGGCTTACATCACCTGTCGCTCAGAGGGAAGCTCATCACTCAAGTCATGAAGGAAGGTAGTTTCCTTCTCAGAAGACTTCTGTTTTCTTATGAGGAGGGTGGCATAAATACATCATATTCAACTGCTGTATTTTCCACATTCTTTTGCAGACCACACTGAATTGTAAGATGCACAAGGTGAGATTACTACGAATTTCTGTTGCACTGACAACGTCTTTGGTTAGCAGGTAGAATATACTTTTCCACCTTCAAAGAATGCTTTAGCCACCAAAACATGGAAGTCACTGGGCTACCTTGCATCTCCGTGGAAACCATTCCTTTCTGTACAGAATAATACAATATTCAGTGGTTCAGAGATTACAAAAGTGAACACGCTAATATTGATATTTCACTTTTTTAAGGAACAAACAGAACACCACTCTCCTTCTATCCCACTCTGCAAGTACCCTAAGCACCAGGTAATAGGAATACTTTTCCTTTCTCACTGATTTAGTGAATGCTGAACAGACCTGTCAAAAGTGAAGATGACCAGCTGGACAGATGGATGGCACCCTGCTTCAGCAGAGACCACAACCTGGTGGCTCAGGACATCCTCTGAAGCAAGGTGCAAAGCAAGAATTTATTTTCCAGCCTTAGCTACTAAATAAAAAGGAGATTTTTGTTGGCAGGAGTTCCTCCTTCACCAGTATTTTGTATCTTGCCCAAACTGTTAAGAATCCCTGAACATCTACAGGATGGGGTATCCTCTCCTTAGCAGAAAGGGAGCATCTATCTTCAGAGCCTCAAAATGTTTGGAGTAGGAAATATTTCACATGGGTACAATCAAAGTGCTTCTGAACACATCCAGAAACAGAGATTTACATGGGCAATCTTCTGCTTTGAGAAGTTGGCTGTCTCTGGACTTGAAGATGTTTTGTGTTACATCTGAGGTGCACAGAGATTTTTCCATACCTAGTTTTCCCCCAAGTAAAGTACTCAAACAGTTGTGTGCCTAGAATGTGGGTGCTTTTTAAAATAGCATTCTGTTTTCAAATTGGCAGATAGATCATATGTATAAATGCACACAGACACACACACACAAATATATGTAGCTTCAATCCATTCACATACACAGAAACACACAAGTACAGATAAAAAATTTAAGCAAAGTATGCACATATAATGATATAATAGAAAAAAAAAAATGTTTAACTCCATTCAAAAAACGCCAGTACTCTCCCTTTTTCTAGATTTTGCAAAGTTGCAATTTTGTGTTTATTCTTCAACTGAAACAAAACGAGAAGGAATTCTGTTTGCAGAAAGGAAGCAAACCATGATTTATTTGGGAAGGGTTTGTGAGGGGTTTTTGGCAAACCAAAAGTAAAAAGAAAATAGCCAAAAAAAATCCCATGGACATTAGTAAGTCTCTGATTTTGCACAAACTTTTGTTTAACACAAATGTTTTCACAATCTTTTTAAATCTGTGTGGAAAATTCTGGATCAGCTCTTGTGCAAACGCAGCAGTTAGGGGCAAAATTGATGCACAGGGGATGGACAGAAGTCTCTTGCACTTACCTTCAGATGCCTGCACGATCTGCTGCAAAATTTTGTACATAGGGGCATCAAGGCCTTGACAGGGTCCTTCCTTCTCAGCAAGCCACTTATTTTCGTAGGTCTTCACAACAGGCTCACAGATCTGCTGGTTTTTCAAAAGGAGTTTAAAAAGGACTCCAAAGGTGATATTTGAGGTAATTGTGCCCAGCAGGGATCAGATTGTTGGAAGACACCAGAAAATGTTATCCTTTCTGGTGTATTTTAACTAGGTCAGTGCTATTAACATTCTGGCCCTGGGTTATTTTGTCTATGAGTTGGAAGAAACATTGAAATAGTAGCAACACCTTTCTCTGAGCTCTGTTGATCACATGCAACAAATATTTCACAATAATAAGAGTAGCTTTGTTGAAGTGAGCTGCATAAATTGACTGCACAGCCTTAGGCCTGGTGAATTTTCTTTTAGGAGGAACTATTTTTTTTCTGTGCTCATTTAATTGTTTAGTCCTACTATATATTGTACATGGGAACTGTAGTCTCTGCTTACCAGACACCAGCATAAACTATTTCTAGTGCATCTGTAAACCGCTCCCAACTTTACAAGCTACCATTGGAATTGAAATTTCAATCACAAATAATTCTAGTGATATGACAACTGGGAACTTGGTTAATAAGGCTGTGTGTAAGAGGTGGTTGAGTATCGTTACTGTGCTGCATTTTGGACTGGTACATCTTCCCTGACAAGTAAAAATTTCTGCACTTCTTCATATTTTGTTTCCATATAGGAGGAGGTCAAGTCTGGTTTGCAATAAATTGTCATTTTATGATAATACAAGGCAAGAAAGCTAAGTACTTGGGTTATGGCACATTTGATCTAGCTACATGGCTTTGGGGTGCAATACTGGATTAAACTGAGGTTCTATTGAAGTCAATGGACAAACATCTACTGTTGTCAGCAGAGCCTGGATGGAGCTCAGTTTTTCAGTTTCAAAAAAAACAATGTATATTTTAGGCAATAGGTAATTCAATTTTGCACCACAGATGGGTGTCACATTTTGATTTCTTTTTCCTTAACATATTTAAATGTCTTAAATACATTTTTAAAACCCAAATCTGTCTCCAGCCCAATTCAACTACAGTGGATTGGGGGTGGGGCACTGGGTAAAAATGGGCCATTTTAAAAGAAGGAATTAGACTACGTTGACTTTGTTATTATTGCTCTTGAACATTTTGGATTAGAACATTTTTGGATTAGATGATCTCTAAGGTCCCTTCCAGCCTAGGCCATTCTATGATTCTATGATTTTTAACAGGTACCAATGTATTACAAAAAACAAAACATGTGCTGCACATATAATCACAGAATCTCAGAATCACAAAATGTCAGGGGCTGGAAGGGACCTCAAAAGATCATCCAGTCCAGCCCCCCTGCCAGAGCAGGATCACCTGCAGTAGGTCATACAGGAACGCGTCCAGATGGATTTTGAAAGTCTCCAGAGAAGGAGACTCCACAACCTCCCTGGGCAGCCTGTGCCAGTGCTCTGTCACCCTCACAGTGAAAAAGTTTTTTCTAATATTTTTTTGGAACCCCCTGTGTTCCAGCTTGCACCCATTGCACCTTGTCCTGTCATTGGACATCACTGAGAAGAACCTGGCTCTGTCCTCCTGACACTCCCCCTTGACATATTTATAAATATAATGAGGTTACCCCTCAGCCTCCTCTTCCCCAAGCTAAAGAGACCCAGCTCCTTCAGCCTTTCCTCATAAGGGAGATGTTCCACTCCCTTCATCATCTTTGTGGCTCTGCACTGGACTCTCTCAAGCAGAAACAAAAGTAAACAACAGGCTTAGGTGATGTGCACAAAGATATTTTAATGATATTGTTGTGAGAGGCATAAACTGTTTTATCCAGGTTAATTTTCCTCCTATTTATTGTGTGCTGTCAGATAAAATTTCACAGGTATTCAGGCTCCCTTAGGTCCCAGTTGTCATAAATAAAAGAAAGTTTGGCCCTTAAATAAATTATATTTTCAGGTTAGTAACCACTCCATTTTGCTTTCCCTCTTCTCATAAATCAGTTATTGAGTTCTATTTAATTAAGAACAGATTAAAAACATTTTCATTGTTTTTTAAATTTCCTTTGTATTGAAGTGCTATGGAGTTAAAACACCAAGCACAAAGGTGCACAGCCAACCATGACTAACTGCATAAAGCAAATAACAAGCTGTATGATCAAAAACGAAAGCTAGGGCCGTTCATGTGGAATAATAGAAATCATACCACCAAAACACTTCATACACATCTCATCTACCAACGTACACAGTTGCTCAGCTCATATCATGCCTCAGGAATGCAGCTGCAAACAGAAAGAGACCTGCACGAGAGGCAAATACCCAGAGGGGAAGCAGCATTTCCCTGTGCCTCATCCTGATCGTCCCTCACCCCTTCAGCTTGAGGTCCATTGGCTGCTAGGAGGGAAAGACAGAGCAAGCTGTTACTCAGGACATGCTTCTCTCCTTCCAGGTCTTCTGGAGATGTCCTTGGGGAGCTACACTAAAAATACTCACCAAACAATATTGCTCAGTGCAGATAACTTGCCATGTTTGAGCTTCAGGGCTGGTGAATGACAGTCATTATCCATTCCCAATAGTCACAGAACGATGTCTCTCCAGAGCACACAAAATCATCAGGCAATGTGGTATTCAGGGCTCTGACACAGTTCCTGTCTTTGCCATCACTTAAAATAATCTTCTTTCCTTCGCAGATTTTTCTCAGGGGTTGCAAAAGCCATTTTCACTTCAGCCAAGAAAATCTTACCTGCTTATGGGGTGCAGCTGAGAGTGAGGAAATGCTGGATGTGTCTGAGAGAGGATAAAGAGATTTTACCACATATACTTTCTTTATATTGTGTTTTGAGATAAACAAACAAAAAAGCAACTCTCTGCCTATTAAATGGAAAAAAAAGTCTATCTTTAAAAATTTGCTCGACTCTTGCTGCAGGAATGGGAAACTTTCTGCTCTTTCATGGGGAATTGGAGCAGGCCAGAGAGAGGAGAACAACCCACCAGTAAAACACATATAGTAAAGTACTGTCAGAGAGATCAAGGGCTTTGCATATGCTTTAGGAAGGATTTGATTTCATTGTCACTTCAGGCCAAGGAGAAGGCGATTCCATAGGCCTGCAGTCATTCAGCCCGACTACTCCCCTACTGATTTTTGAAATCTGTTGTGGCTCAGCCCTTTCCTCACTCATCAGAGGAGAGAGATGGAAGAAGGAACAAGCACTCCTGAGGTTCCTCTCTACTTATTATCCAAAGACCCTTTAAAAATGCCGCTACTGAACACTAAATCTTTTAAATCCTACAACTGTGACTTTGATCGGGGAAATTATACGCCAGCATAATTCTTTCTTGAATTCAGTGGAGGCTTGAGCTGAGGGGTAAATTCACCTCCACTGGTGATGGGAGGTGAATGCTGTAACGGCTAGAGACAGAAATCTGCACCTTCTTCTGCATCTCTTTAGCATTCTTGCTGCTGCATTTTGCATTTGTTGGAAGCAGTGCATCCGTCCCTCTGGAAATCAGTGCTACATGTGTCAATGTGTGAACAGACACTTCCAGCATGTGTTGAGCTCTTGAGAGGCCAGTGAGGAACTGGACATGATAACTCAGATGTAAAATTACTGTGCAAATTCTCCTCATTCGACTCATATTAGATGCCCCAAGCCACTCAGTGATGAGCCTTTTCCTCTGAAAGTTCTTATTTCATTGACATTCAGAAGGTGTTGAGAAGATTTTCTGAGAGGATATCTGAGGGTCCTACTTCCTCTTCAGCATAATTGCTCCTGATTAATATTATAGGTGGAGAACTGATGACAGCTTGTGTTCCAAGTCCTTAAAGAGTTGACCACAGGGTTCACCACAGTGCCCTCAATAGTCGGCTAAACAGGCAGGCTGCCTATCCTAAGCCTTGTTCCTCATTCCCACCTTCTTCCTAAACATCAGTTTTGCACCTCAGATCCACATCTCTAAAATACAGCATTTGATCATCTTTGAAAGTGCTCTGAGATCCAGGGTGAGAGGTGTGTGATGTGTGTTAAACAATGAACTAAACTGTTCTTGGTACTTTGCAAACAGAAGTTTGATAAAGTCTCTGTGAAAAAGAAGGTATAATCCAAATATTAACTGCTGTCAGAAACCCAGTCTTCCAGTGTCCATCATTAGTTAATTACTAAACAAAACTAAATATAAGGTTTGCTCTGTCCCACATGTCCCCATCTACAAACTCTTACCTAATTTTAGGAAGCAGGATCAGAAAAACATCAGGTTACTGAAGGAAAAGAATCACAGAACGTCTTAGGTTGGAAGGAACCTTAGAGATCATCTAATCTAACCTCCCTGCCATGGGCAGGGATGCGCTTAACTAGACTAGATTGCTCAAGGCCTCTTCCAACCTGGCCTTGAACACCTCAAGGGAGAGGACATCCACAGCCTCTCTGGGCAATCTATTTCAGACTGTTGCCACCCTCAGACTGAATAATTTCTTCCAAAGATCCAATATAAACCTATTGTCTTTCAATTTAAAACCATTTTCCCTTGTCCTGTCACTGGAGACTCTTGTAAAAAGTCCCTCGCCAGCCTTCCTGTAGGTTCCCTTCAGGTACTGGAAGGCAGTTACAAGGTCCTCCCGAAGTCTTCTCTTTTCAAGACTGAACAGTCCCAGCCTGTCCTCGTAGCAGAGGTGCTCTAGCCCCTGGATCATCTTTTTGGCCCTCCTCTGAAATCACTCCAACGGGACTGAAAGAAAAGCAAATGATTTTTAAATCATTGAATTTAAGCCCTCCTCAGCAGCTTTCAGACACTGTCAACTCAGGAATGAAGAGAAACAGCCATGAACCAAGAAGACCGAAGATTGGAGACAAGTTCACCAGCTTGCTGCAACATCTATGATGCAAGAATTTTCCTTGGGCTCTTGGGAGACTGCTAGTGAGAATGCCAAACTACATTTAAAGTGCATTTCAGTATATGTAAGTGTGAATACTGCAGGATTTTCAATGAGAAACTTCTCAGGTGTGATTTACAGGTGGTCTCTGTGTACCTGTAGGGAGCAAGAACTCCTTTAGATTTATGCCAGGAAAAGCTCTGCCTTAGCCTTCATTGGAGTGTCTACAAGTGAGACTTTTAACTTGTCACTTGGGAGGTGCTTATAAAACTGCCTTCTGTGTGTTCAGACTGCACAGAACTTTCTGATTCATGATTACAATCATTAGTCAATTCTCCATTTGGAAAATAGAAATCCTGCTACTATATGACCTTCCTCCCCCCGGTCTGCTCCATGTTTCTATAGTTTTGAGAAAAAAGACTGAGCACATAAACTCAGTCACTTGACTTGTGTTATATCAGAGTCAGAATCAAGCATGCTTCTGATCAGCAAAAGTACCTGGGATTATAACAGTTTCCTAGAGATGATTTTTCTTTACTGTTGTCTTGACTGGAGGGGCTGAATGAGCCACCTTGGGCCTAGACAGTTGTTCCATGCATTTGGTTGCAATTTGCTCATTTAGGGTGAGGTAACCCTGAATGTTCTTCACATGCACCAGAACAAGCCTGGTGCTCAGTGCAGAGGCTACCTGCAACAAAGCAACTCATCTGAAATTTCATGGGCACATTTTTGTGGCTGTGCTTAGACAACTGCACCGAGGATAAAGCTGTACCTTGAGCTTCTGAGCAAACTGGTACAAAGGGTTTCTCTGTAGAGAGGGGACAAGGAATGCACCACAGAGGTTATATAAATGCCAGGGAGACCATACTGCCAGTCTCTTTGTCACATTCTCCCCAGCAAACTCATCCTCTTGCCCTTAGGACAGAGTTGCCAAGGAATGGTTTGCCTCTTCCTTTTGTTCTTGCTCTCCATGGGAGGTGACAGTAATGACATTTGTATTCTGCATATTGGCAGGTACCACTAAAGCACAGACTGAGCCTGTTTCTGAGCTCTCTGAGCTTGCTGCTAAGGTGAATGAGTATTAGAATTTCTGCTCCAGTTGCCAGTTGGGCAGGTAACATATCCCTGAGAAAGATGGTGTGCAAGAGCTAATTATTTTGGTACACTGCTGCCTGATTAACTTGAGTCTGCCAGGTGCCAAATGCCCCTGGAAAACTCCCAATTCTGTGGGAACTGAAAGGTTCAGCTTGTTCCTGACTCTTTTAAGGAGTCAGACCCTAGAAAACTGCAAACTTTCAGCACAAAGTCTCCTCATCTGCTGGAGGGAGAGTGAATCATGCCCATGAGAAACATGAAGTAGGAAAAAGGACTCCAAATTTTTAGTGACCACTGATTCTGTAAGAGCATGATGCATGCTATGCTGCAAGCCTGTCCCAGAGGTGAATCAATGCCAGTGTACCTTGCACCATTTCCTTACATTGCTGTTTGTCTGCTTTCTTGCATGAGTCACTTGGGTTGTGATCCCTGGTTCACATGCTTCTAAAATCTTGTGCAATGTTGTTGTGACTTTTGTGCAGTTGGTGGAAGCTTTATGTGTTTATTGCATTAGGTTTACATAAAATAAAATATCCGTATTTGGGACAAATAAATGACTTAAATGCCAGGGCAACTGGTGTAACACAGTTCGTTAAAGGTGGTGACATGGGGAAAAGCAGGTTGAACGCTGGCTTTAGTGTGGTAGTCAGTTAGATTGTTAACTGGTTGGGTTTTTTTTCCCCACTTCATTCTCTTAGTTGTCTACCTGTGAATCATAAAGAAAGAGACAACACTGTCGTTGTACACATGAACTGATGTGGTTTTACTGCATTTGGCCACACACTTAAAAGAAATATGCTGGTACAGAGCAGCCACAGGTCTTATATATGCCGCCACTCCTTTCGCAGAAGAATGATCTTTACATCAACAGTTTTCCATCCTTGGCTTGATAATGTTGCAGTCCTACCTTTTGCTCTTGGTCCGAATGCAGAGATTAGAAACACTCAGCTGATGCAAATGGTGGGTTGATACAACACACTGAATGGGGTGTAGATGTGCTTCACACAACAGAGAGCAGAATTGAAGGGGAGGCAAGACGCCTCTTTAATTGACTATGGCAAGGAAAATCAAATACCATATCTGCTTTTTTCCTGGAGTATATCGAGACAGATCATAACTAACATCTGTCCATGTTAAGCAAATACTTGTCATGATTTAAATTTCTGTTTGCATACAACTCTGAGTAGTGCATCTTAAAGTCATACATATTCATATAGAATGAAGAATGCATAATGTCTGCATAAAAAGATAAGCTGTATGACTGTATATGAAGACAACAACTACAATTCTCACAGCACTGTCATTGGTTAATTTTAAAATATTCAAGCATTATTTAAAAAACAGTAAGCTGAACTCAAAACTACACTACGAAAAAATTGTAAAACTGAACCAATGCTGATTTGTTTTCCTCAATATTAATCAATTTTAAAGTTTCCCTTTTTTAACACTTTTTCTTAATTAGTTGTTATTTTAACCTCTAGTAACATGATCAGATTTCTTATGCCCCTGGGCAATTGAGTTATGCTCTGATCTTGAGTTCTAAGGGAAATGTTCAATTTCATTTTTTTCCCCAGTTGAGTAAACAGTACCATGTATACTATCTCTTGTGTTAGAAGAGTGTTGTCTTCACATAAGACTCAAATAATGGTATTAGTCATTCATTTCCTTGTACACATACACCCTATTGCGTGTTGACAGGTTTATAAGGATGCAGTGGCAGCTGTGGGTGCTGGGAAGCTCCTAGACGACAGCCTTTGAATCCTTGCAGTCCTGAGCAATGGTGCCTGAGTTAGTCTGTTTATTGTCTGCTTTCTCTCCCAGATGCTTGACTTCTCTGAAAGATTAATACATTAACAAGAGTGGTAAGGTCCAGGGTTGCACATCTTTAAGACATGTTTATTACCAGATGGCACATGAGATTCAAAGGTCACTCGGGAAGGTAACATTTGAAAGTGAAACAACAATATTTATGTTCAAATACTGCGCTGATGAGATCATATGGAAAAATGGTTCTGATTAAATTACTTTATAAATAGCCACAATATATCTATTGAAAATTCCAAATGCCACTTTTAGTATTTTTTCTTTTATTCTATTACTTCCTATTTTATTTAGTAACACAAGACTACCTTCTTACATAAACAGACTAGCAGCTGGAAAAAAAATCTATACTGGAGAGGCAATACCACCTTCTTAAATAATTGCAAATCCAGTGTGAAACCTGGTTCTGTTGTCTGCTACTTAAAGCTAAGATTCTATATAACAGTTTTTTAAAACCTGAAAGAAGTTTTAACTTTTAAAATCTCTAGGGTAAAATTCATCTTGCAGACATAAGGACTTATTGGCAGATAGCTGTCCTTATTTACAAGCAGTATCAAGTGTTACAACACATTTGACAAAAATCATGTTATGCTGCTTACACAGAATCCATACAATGAAAAGAAAATCCTTTTCTTTAGGATTTCCATAGGAGGACTGACTGTCTCACAGCTCATTAGTAAACATTATCAGCAATGCTAAACCTGAAATCTTGTTTATCCTCTCAAACTGTCACAAACTGTACGTAAATTCCAGAGGAAATAGTTTTGCACAGGTTTAAAAGGGCAGCTAAGCTCTTAATTAACATTTCTTATCTACCACGCCACACAGGCATTAGAATGCAGGAGATTTAAATGGTACTTACTTTTCATGTGATCCGTTTTCAACTTTCATAGCCCCTTCCACTGGATCCAGTCCTTGTTCTGAAAACTGTTTCAAGGCACTTAATGCTGCCTAAAGAAAAAATGAGTTGTCAAAAACCCCACTGATGCAAGATTATTAACACCAAATGAAGGAAGGCATGTATTTTGATATACTAGACTTAAATAATTTCCTGTATACTGAAGATACTTAGGCTCCAGAGCTAGCGGAGCAGGTAGACAACAGCTCTGTGATAAACTGCTGTTCTTGGGCACGGATTTGGGGATATTTTCTTCTTCCTGGGTATACGAGTGATTTCCATTTGTGTTAATGCAAGCTTCACCACCTGCATGAAGAACATCCTATACTGTTAGGAGTCTTGCCTCTCTGGCCTGTAAAGTCTCTCCAGCTTCCCCATGCGCTTTCCTAGAGTCCATGCTTTCCGGAGCTCCTAGGGACAAACTTGTGTCTTGTAGATGATTGGAGAAGGTACGAGCAATGGCAGGAGGGTAAGAGCAGGACACTACTGACACTCCAAGGCTGGATCTCAGACAACGCCGCTGATGCCTTGTACATAGGTAGTGAAATATGATAAACAGGTAGAGCAACACAGGATGATTATGAAACATCAGCAATAGAAGAAGGATCAATTTTCAGCTGGCGTTTTTCTGCACAAGTGCTTTCTTTATTGACCAGCTTCTCTCTCATGTTCATGAGTCCTGCTTTAGGATTCAGAATTGTTCTTCTCTCCCCCCTAACTGCTTTGGTAAAAGACGAATGATTTTTTTTGTAATTAATTTAGCAAAGGTTGATTATGAAACTCTCATACACCAGGTGGCTGACTTTGGAAGCATACCCAGAACAATAAAACAGTTGAGGTCACTTCTGTCTTGAAGGTGAAATGTAAAGCGGAACTGAAAAATGGATTTTTCTTTTTAATCACTTCCACCAAAGATGCAGTCAAAACTAATCACACAGAAATATAAAAAGGCACTTTTCACAGACATTGTCACCTAAGGTGACATCTAAAACACTGGGACTGACTGCAGGCCCTACAGCACTGTTCTTCACACTGAGTCATGTCAGTGACTGCTGGTTAGAAAATTGGAAGTTGCTCTCTTCTTAATCCTTGGGACAGAAAGAATCCACGTCTCTACCTTCACTTCCCATTCTGCTGCCATTGCAATGAAATACTGAGATTTGCTTTCATACTAATTCTATGCCTGGATTCTCTCAGCAACTCCTTCCCTTGAAAGGTATGTTTATACAACTTAAATATTATTAGACAATGTGTATTTTGGTGAGATGAATAACAGCACACAAAATTGCCAGGCTGCCCTAAAGTAAAAGACCATGTATCCCACATTTGTCTAGAGTAATGCCTAGCTGCTAAAGCTTCAGAAGGCTGCACAAGGTACTCCTTCCCTTAATGCATGGAGATGGAATCTTTCTAGTCTGTGAAGTTTTATACTTTTCACCCTACCAAACAAATAATGCATCTCGGTAAACCTCAGATTATCACTGTTACTTACTCATCCACTATACCTTTACCATGTGCTCTGGGCCCCCTGTATCTGATAGCTAACCTGCTCTCTACTTGCTCCTTCTTTCCATCCATTGGCCTAATTTTCCCCTTTGTCTTAAAATATCCACTGCCTGCATCTTTCCTTTTATCCTTTTTCTATGGTCCAGCTACGGGCTGAGCATTAGCTTCATCTCAGTAACAACTTCCCCCATTACAGGATCTTTCACTTTTATCACCCATTGTGTTCCCCAGTGAACGAATTCTCCCTTTCCTAATTTCTTCTGGTTTTCTTCACATTTTGAGATATTTGCATTTTTTTATAAGATAACTCTTTCTCTGCCACTTCATAGTGTCCCTCGCAGTTTTAGATGTGCAATCTCAACTCTGTAAGATCTAGTAACCAACTAGCCCTCCCTCCACCCTTGATCTTGACTGCACAGCAAAATCACTGTTGGTTCAACCCAAGTAATTTCTCCTAGTGGCAACAAGGGGTTTCATCTACTGTCCTCTCGACTTTTCTGTTTGTTCCAGTAACCTGCTACATTTCTTCATCCCAATTTTTCTCTTTTCCTCCTCTCCCTGGGGTCCTTCTCAATGCAAGACTTACTCATCATGTGACTAAGGGGGGTGATTTTGGCTCCTATCCTTCCTTGCATAAGACTGCTTCTGTTGTATTTTACTTAGTCATGGGTTAGCAACAACAAGAAGAAAAATTCAATGGGTAGGGAACGACACACAAGAATCTCTTGTCTTCTCATATCCATTTTATCTAACGCACATTAGCAAAACTATCAGGATCACCTTTCTTCTTATATATGGTAATCCAAAAACCATTACCACGTAGCACTGCAAGGAGAGAAGGAAGTTGAGACATCTGCTCCTCCTACACAATTTAACTGCTACCTCATCTGTTTTTGAACCTACCTTGTTTACCTTTTCATAGTCATTCTTAGCTTCCGGGTCTGATGTGTGAGTTGTGAACTTTTTGTGGAAGAGCTATTTGTTCAGGTTATTTATTTGCACAGTGACTTGGACAAAAAGGCCCTGATCATAGCTGGTAAGAAGCAGAGCCAGGCAATGTTTCACTCAAGATTAGATCACAGGTTGATCATATGATATGCAGAACAGTCTGATCTTAACCAGTGGTCACTGAAATCCCCAAATCAAGAGATTAATTAGACCAACCCAAACTTCCTAATTCCATAGAATCATACAATCATAGAATAATTGAGGTTGGAAAAGACCCTTGGGATCATCAAGTCCAACCATTGACCCTACACTACAAGGTCACCCCTAAACCATATCACCCAACACCCCATCTAAACGACACTTGAACACATCCAGGGATGGCGACTCAACCACCTCCCTAGGCAGTCTGTTCCAGTGTCTGACCACTCTTTCTGTGAAGAATTTCTTCCTAATGTCCAGCCTAAACCTGCCCTGTTGCAACCATTCTAGAATTGCTCTGAATATGAGTACATCTGTTACTACTGTTTTACTCATAGAACTGGCTATTGTGTGGCACATCACACAAATTACAGGGCAGCTTCCAGTGTTGCTTTCCAGAAAAAAACTGCTTTGGAACTTTCTGAAGGAATATTGGCCACTATCTCAACAGAAACAGATCATGAGGGAAGAAGTTCTACAATATAAACAAATTAACTCTTTGCCTGTAAACATGGATCAATACTATATGGGTGTCAGGCAAGTAAATATGGAACAATTATAGGAAAGTTATAAAAGATACGATTCAAGGTGTTTAATGATAAGGATGTTTAATAGCAACACAACAAAAACATCTTAATGCTTGTAACATGGTGCAGTCTCATTTCTCCATCTCATTCTTCTTCAAGCCATGCCGATCCCAATGAAATGTGATATAGAAAGTAAGATCTCAGATTTATTGTATTTCTGAACTCAAATATCAGAGGAGGAAACTGGCAGGACAGCAGCACTGTACCAGTATCCTTGATCTTCCAAATAGAGGTGTTGAGGTGTTTGTGTGAGCACTGCTGAAGAGCCAGCCCTTTACACAGTTGCTCATTGCTAGGTTTCTCACCTTTCCTGCTCTGGAAGCTGACAATCTCTTCAAAAACTCGTGCTTCTCACTACCAAGTCCTCAATCCCCACATCTGCCTCACACCTTTCCCAAGCCACTTCACTGCCTCTGGTATTGCCCTCCCTACTATCCATCCCAGAGCTCTGAATATTTCTTTACAGCAGACGCTATTGCTTCTACTTCTTCACAAGTGTCCCCCTACCTAGGCCCCTACTTTTTGCTGCTCATAAGTGCTTTCCCACCCAGGACCCCCAGCTGCTCTCAGAGCTCAACTTTCCTTCCCCAAGTCCTCAAAACTTCCTCTGCCTCACAGTCCCTCTTTATCTGCTAGTTCCCTAACGTGTTCCAGGTTTATATGAGATCCGTTTTCTTTTTCACGGAACTATGTCTTTCTCTCTGTAAGATACCCATGGAGAAAGCCTAACTACTTATATTGCAACTTTTCTGACAACATTTGAATTTTCCTGGCCGTTCATGGGATGTGACTGAAGGGCAACAGAATAATGGTAGAGAGCACCTTGCAGTGTCTTAAAAACTCCCCCTTTTCTTTCTCCCATAGCTTGCTTACATTTGGAAGGATTAGCAAAGCTGAGAGAAGTAAGGAAGCAGTTCTTTGGACTTTAACAGATGCCCCTAATATTTCTCCTCTCCCCATTGTGCCCTCTAGACAGACATGAAGGTGCTGGATTCAGGAAGGAAGCTGGTAGCTGAGAGACTGTGACCGGAATAGTGAGCCGAGTGACACACAGCCCGTCATCTGCAGCGAAGAAGCGTTACAAGCAGACACCGGGCTAATTTAATCCACGGTTCAATTCTATTAGTCCCAACAGATTTACACCACTTGGCTTAAATATAACTTGTGAATGGCAGATAACTTAGGTTAAATGAAAAGGAAAGAAAATAATGGAACATTTGACAGTGAATCTGGTGAACAATTTCCTCTTTTAAAGGCTCAACACTTCCTTCCATTGATATTTTTCTTACAATAGAGCATCTGCACAGATATAGAGAAATTTTTCTCTCCCCCAGAAGATTTTACAACTGTTTTGTGAGTGAAGCCCCATAGGTTACAGAACAGATGTCCTTACACATTTCTTGTATCACTTGTTTTCTGTGTAGCTACAACAGTGCCAAAAATACGATGCCAACAGGATGCACCGCACTGCTAGCTGTTTGTCTTGGCTGCCATTTCCATTATTAGAGTGTGTGTGTATCAGGATGGGGATGGATGTTTCCAGTCATTTTTTAGCTTTCCTCAAGTCAATTGGCAATTAGTAAATAGCACTGAAACTTGTGAATATTCTTCCTGTTTCTCACTCTGGGGATTAAGCGTTTGTAATGACAATCTAGTAACATTAGATCATTCTTTTAGCAAGAACAGCAGACAGGCACTGCACTAGCCCATGTGCATTTAAGACCACATCCTCATGATAAAATTTTCACATTTGTTTTAGCACAGTATGTGGTTTGTGTTTCTCCTCTTAAACCTATATTACACTTCAGTTTATTCCACGAAGCTGAAAATTGTAAAAGTTTGTTGTTCTCTGTGGCCCTTCCAGTTGACTTTACCAAGGAGGTCTGAGACAATCCTAATAAACACATTACTTGATACTGTCAGTTTTCTGGTGATATGTCTCCTAACATTAGTTTTCTAAGTATATAAAAAACCACATTCAGCTTGGTCTCAATCCATGTTTTCAGAAGACATAAAATTAAGGGCAGAAATTGTTACATGGCAAAACTGAGTTAAGTCAGCGTCCAGAATAGGTCAGGAAAGGCAAGATTTTACTGCCTTTAGCAGCCAGGTCTTAGTTGAAGGTTGAGTTTGCAGAGTCAAATGACCCATGGCAGACATACTGCCTGTAGCCACATGCCATACATGAACAAGTCTCAGGCTGTGCCCAGGTTTAGGCTTGAGGAAGTACTTGCATACCAGGTTGAAATGATCGACAGATCCAGCTCTAGAACTCGATTTCACTTGCAAGCCAGAAGCCTAGTCCACAGCAGAGTTAACAAAAAAAAAAACTGATAGCAAGTGTATTTACAAAAGATGCCCCCCAAATCAAGGAAGTTCCTCCCCTCTCCCTGAAAACTGAGACCTCAAAAGGCAATATCATCTGTGCAATAACATTGCAGCAAAGCTGTCTTCATCAGTAATGAGATACAGTTCACGGCTTTTTAATATGTGGGTTTAAATTTCACATTTAAAGGCTATTGAAAAAGCCCAACAATATCACAGCTGTAGAGGTGAGTTTGAGGACTTAGGGTCCCAAAGCTGAACAACTATTTAAATTTGTATGTATTCAAAATTACTGTTCGTGGTGACTGGTTTTGCTTCCTCTCAATGAAGAAATTTTTGAACAAGCTTCCACCTGGCTTTAACTTGTCCACACCCAAAACTGCATGCATACAGAAATGCATGAAGAGAAGATACATTTGCTGTGTAGATATACACACAAAGTAGCCAAAATTTGACCCATTACTATATCCATTTAATTCTACTGGATTTACCAGATTAGCTACATATAAGCTAAGCAAAACCTAGGTGATGGATATTGCAAAAAAATCTCTTTTCCCCACAGATTCTGTTGTAAATGAACTTACTGTATCATGAGCAATAACTTCTGCTAGTTTTTGCTACTTTCCTCACAATGTGCCGTTGATCAGATTTCATGTGAACCAATGTTAACATCTGTTTAAAAATTAAATTCAGAAAGGCTTTTCACACTGCATAATGTAAACCTTAATTAAATGACTTTAAGCCCTTTCCTCACACAGTTTATGATATGCATGAAAAACACATGGTTATAATCTAATTAATTCACGCAGTTTACATGGAAATAGCATTTTCCAAACTGATTAATCTCTGCACAAAGGCATAGTCACCTGATAGGCACTGCAATTGAGGCTACTGATTGCACCTGTCAAGCGAAGGAGCTTGGAGGACAGGAGTCCACTATCTTCAAACAAAGAATGATGATTCACAGATGTAGCTTAGAACAAGTACCACGTCGTAGTTAATGCTACCCTCAGGCAACTCATGCAGCCTGACCTTGCCAGCTTTCTGGGGGTAATCCTGAAGTAAGGATTAACTGTTCTTGAACAATTTTTCCAATAGATTAAGCAGAGTGTCTGTCAACAACAGCATGCATGTCACCTTCTTCCATCTAGTTTTATTGGACATGTGTACTCATTCCTCTATGTCTCTCACTGCAAGAATGGATGGAGAGAAAGACACTATTCAACCTGGAATTTTATTTCCCTAGGTTTTCATATTCAGCTATCTATATAAGAGACTGCTTGCATTAACAATAGACAGAGTCAGCTGCGAATGGCTTGTGGCATGAGAACCACTACACTAGAAATCTGACTGCCATTCCTGGGACTACGCAATAATTCCAGGATAAATAAATGAAAAAGCATTCTCCTAAAGCCCAAGAAAGAGCTGCACGATCATGTGAGGTGAGACAGTTCTATTGTCCTCTGGATGGCATCCCTTTTCTCCAGACTGCTGACAGTGTGACACAGCTTGGTGTCATCAGCAAACTTGCTGAGGGTGCGCTCAATCCCACTGCCCGTGTCACCAACAAAGATGTTAAACAGTACTGGTCCAACACTGACTCCTGAGGAACACCACTCACCACTGGTCTCCAAAGAGACATAAAGCTTTTCATCATAACTCTTTGAATGAGACCATCCAGCCAATTCTTTATCCACTGATTGGTCCATCCAGCAAATCCATGTCTCTCCAATTTAGAGACAATCTGTAAATTAATTATTAATTAAATTAATTTGCAATTGAATCTGTAAATCGATTTCTAAATCTGTATCTTCTCAAACTCTTCCCTCCTCCTATATTCTCAACTGCCAGGAACAACTCTATCAAGTGCTACCAAAATGCTAACTTTTGCCTCTGTGACATGCTATGCTGGAAACCAGTAAATTGGCACTTCTCCACAAAAATCTTGAAAGAGCTTTCAGGTTCAATGACAGTTATCTACTGAGGTGTATCTATGTCCTGTAATGGTGAAGTGATGTGTGAAAGTTCAGCTCCAATATTAGCAGTTAAAATAAATCCTAATCAAGCTTCTCTTGTCAGATAATTTCAGTACTTTTTCAGTGTATATTCTCCAGTTCTAGTATAGAAATGTCAAAGTTCTTTTAAAATAGATGTATTTCTAAATTCACATCTTTGTGTTTTCCTTACAATTGTTACAATTGATAGAACAAGAAAAGAAAGAAGCATGCATTATCACAGCTTACTTATGAAAATGAAGAAAAGTATTTTAAAATTAAATTTCCAAGCCTTTACACTGCATATATACAACAGTATTTCACCAGAGAGCAATTAAAATTAAATTAATCTTGCTTCTAATTTTGTATCCTCAGACAAAAGCTACTTAAACACTACCTTTCAAAAGGAGATAAACATCTAAGGTGTTTTAAATAATCAGAGACTTCCAAAGCAGAGCATTTAGATGGCTAATTATTGTATGAGTAGGTAGAGGTTTAAGTCATGTAATTGAGACAACACTTAAGCATGGCTGAGAAGCTGCAGAAAAAAAGGAAAGGAGATTTTAAGAAATATGGCTTTAAACCTAAAACTGAAAACAACAGAATGTATATCCTCAGGCAAAATCCTGCACCAGCAGGGAAGAAAGGCCATGAATCACTGTCTCTTTCATCACTGATGGCTGGAAAATATCCTTGTCAGCTGTGTTCTCAGAACAATTTGGTTTATTTAATTATTTATTATAGGCATTTCTCCACTTGCAAGTCCACTGTCATTAACTCTATCCGTATTGCAGGAGATTTTGACCTCTTGGTTTTATGTAAGTGGATTGAGGTTCTTGGTAGCGTAAGTGTTCATGGTGGCTTCCAAAATACACTGCAATAGACAATTCTCTTCATCTGTCTGACCTCCACAGTTCCATCCTGGTTTTAACATCATAACCACAGCCTTCACTCCATAGCTAGCAGTGCATAAATAAGGCATAGACCATGTCATGCCCACCGGGGGAATAGTATAGATGTAGTCAGTACTGTTTTAGCAAAACAAATGAGCTCTGAACTGAGCTGTATTTAAACAAGATACAGGCATTCATTCTGTTATTTAAATGGTCTTCTTAGGCAACTACTCGTGCAGAGTGGTCAAAAAATTGGGTATTAAAAGATTTTTATCAATTCTCAAAGATCCACACCAAAATTATTATACAACAAAGTTCAAACTATCAAATATTACTCAATGCTTACTCCAACGCAATTACTCTTCCACTTAGTAAATTGAACTTGTAAAATGTACTCTCTTAAATACTTCCTACTTCTCCTTGCAAATATCTTCTTCTTCATGAGACAAAATGGCACTAAGGACCAGAGTTAGTTTTATTATTCCTGGTTTTAAAGGGAAGGAAACTGATCAAGAAAGAGTGCATGAACACAGAAAGGGCTGGCCCAAGGTCAGGCAATAAAAGTAAGAATCAGTTTTACTAGTCTACATGCATTTTATTATAGTCCATGATAGACAGCGAGAGATTTGGGAAAAAAAAAGGTATTTTATAATAGAAAATTAAAGAACAGTTCACACTGCAGCCACAATTTTAATTCCAATTCCTCATTCCTGTCACTATCACCCAGCAAGCTATAATCTCCCCACTAATGCTAAACGCTTTCCATGACATAATGCAGAAAAAGACTCCCTTTTAGGAGAAGAGAGCAAGTGAGAGCCTCTAACAAATTCGGTTTGCTGAAATATTCTGGAGAGTACTTTTTCCCCCATAACATTTTACAAAAATACATTTTTTTTTTCCATTGGAGCTTGACATGTTTCTAAAGATCATATGCTTTGACTGAGACATGGGAGTAATTTCCTAAATATCATATTCCTTGCTTTTAGCAATTCTAAAATGAAAGTGTATTTATTCTCTCATACCAGGACCATTACCTTAGATTTTAGGTGCCGTGTCAGTCTAAACATGACTAGAAGCCTTGGTTTGAAGACAAAAGCAGTAGATTGCACTTCATGCAAAGGACTGTCCAATCACTTCTTCAAGCAGCACATTATAGCTGGAACAATGGGGGAGTTTAGGGATATAGATTCTTGCATTACAACATCTGTATGAAGCCTACGAACTAAATTGTATCGTATCTCTGCTTCTGTGTAACTCTACTCCTGTGGTGCGCATATCGGCATTCAGAGAAGGATCCTTCCACGCTCAGAGCCCCAGCAACCAATGCCCCTCTGCATTCTCCAAGTCTCACTTTACAAGTGTGCGTGTACGTCCAACAAAGTACCAAATCTAGATTGACAGCTAAAAGCATTATATTTAGCATATATGGCATGTAATTAGAAATCTGAGTGTTTTCAAAAGGCAAAAGTTTTTGATTCTGATCTCACAGTATTTTTACACTGCATTAACTGGTATTTTCCTCCTAATTGAAGTTGATTTAAATTTAAGTGTGATCAGTCAGGCCCAAGAGCTACAGGCCAAACTTCTCATCTGAAGTAGTTTGTAATGTAATTTTGTCCCTGCTAACTGTTGATGACTTGTCCTCATCCCATTTTAACCTACAACCATCAGCTCCTTTAATGGAAGTGTCTATAAAGCTCCTCTCTAAAATATGCTTTTCCAGCACACTTAATGTCTTTTAATGTCTTTCCAATTAAATCCAGATGTGAAAAGCTTAAGGAACAGTTCTCAGGACTGAAAAAGATGACATAAATCTTGCAGCTGACAGAGATCCCACTGAGCTCAGTTGGGGAAACTCACAGAGGACTTCTTGTGGGCCAGAAAAGCTGCTGGGTATAAAGACAGATGTGTATACTCCTATTAAAAAAATTTAAATAAAAACTGACTCCTACAATGAGGTATCCACAATTATCAGGGACATTACTAACTCAATCCCTCAATCTGCTGAGCACATCCTGTGCGGTACAGATTTCCCTCATCTTTTCGGGAAGTTTATCAGAGTTGAAGGGGGTCACATCTGTTCAGAAAAGAGCCCTGCACCTTTCAGGATTGCAGCTCAGTGTAGGAGCTGATTCTGGAAAATGCTGTCTGGCTTGGTCTCGTACTGCTATCAATAGGGAGATAATGTGCTCGGCAAAGTGAAACTATGAATTTCTGCCCTCTCTCCTTTACGTCCTCCATCATCAGGTTAGCAGATTAAATTGTGATCTCATTACAGAAAAGACCTAAATGTGCTATTAATTATATATACTTACCAATCTGATGGGAAACTGGGCATTCCTAGTAGCTGACCACCACTGCTGGGCAAGTGCTGTTTGTGCAGCTGCCAGTTTGGGGTTTGTTTTGCTGTAATCACTTGTACACTCTCAGGGTTCTTTTATTTTTTATTTTAACAAGAGTAAATTGTCTTCTTTTGCCCTTCCCAAACAGTAAATACGGGCTCAGCTCAAGCCACATCTTTCAGAGGGACAGGAAAAAACCTCCAGATAGAGCTTATATTAAAAGAGTCTCCAGAAGACTGACCAACGCTAACAGCTTTAATACTTTCCCATCATCCTGCTACCTACTTACTTCTTTTTGAAACTGGTAAACTACCTGGACAGATAAATAATCTTTTAAAGAGCTGCAAGGTAAAAAGGAAAAATATTCCAGGATAGAATAAAGTTCCATTTCTAACTGAAGATTAAGTTTGAGTCCATGTTCATTAGTGACAGTAACTTTAGTAGAGACGTTTTGGATAGTATTACTTAGTTTCATTGTGTTTTTCTAATGCCCACAGAAAGGTTTAAGCATGGTTTGGTGTCATGAGTGAGTGCATGGAAACATTAAACCAGATACCTGAATTAAAGGACAATCTTACGTACTCAGGTACGAGAAGAAGTGATCAAATACAGGATGTGGACTGCAGCAGTGCAGACCTAACACTGAAAGCAGTACGCTTCTAAACACAAGCACAAGAGCTCTTGAAGATAAAATTCCTCTGTTTCTCACCTTGCTTTGTTTCCCACAATGGCCTGCACTTTTCAGATGATCACTCCTGCAGGCCTGAAGGCTGGAACTGACTCCCACCAAAATCAGTGCTTCATGACCATCACTCAGGAGACACCAGGAATCCCCTTCCTTTG
>NW_009708926.1:79697-101105 GCF_000703405.1 Apaloderma vittatum
CTCCACAAGGATCCCACTCTTGGCTAGCTCAGGGAACGAGCTCAAATCTCCTGCGCTTTGCTGGCAAGGACCACCAGGCCAGCTCTGATTTATAGCTTTGCCTTTGCAGTTTTATGATACAAGAATGTTCACTTGTAATTACAACAGCATTTTGTTGGCTCCCTGCCTTCACTTGGGTATGCACAACACCATATCCTTCATTCCAGCCTTTTTATGTCAAGACCAAATTTTGAGAAGAAAAGTACATCAGAAGTATTACAAAGATGCTGCAGATCTTGCTACTCCTCAAAGAGGGGACTCATACGTATTTGCTGGGGGTAAACGTGACCAGATGGATTGGACACTTAACTAGGAGTAAGGAGGAGAGCTGGTTAAACTTCTTCCTCAGAAGAACACTAAATCAAGAAATAAGCCTTTATATGAGAATATGTCAATTTCTGAGAACAGATTTTCTAGGTCCAGGACAGACTTTCCAGTCAAAATATCAAGGCGAGCCTCATACATAATCACTGGGTTCATGTCTATGCTTGGTGTGGCTCTTTAGTACATTTGTTACTTCTTCTCTGTGAAAAAAATTCAAGAGGTCTGTAGTTCATTTCAAAGTGAATGAAAATACTTGAACTCTTTGATGTATTTTGTCGGATGAATGTTTCATTCAAATGTCACTGCCACTAATCTGTTGTGTGACCTTGGAGAACCACTTTAGCTCAGTATTTTTCAGATATATACTTAGAACCTGACTTTGAGATCAAGGAGTACATTTCTGCCACTTGTGGCATAAATTTGATTTTGATATTTTCAGCAGAGGCATACACTTCTTCAGAGGAAGTTCCAGGTATTTTGGATACTAACTGTCAAAAAATTTCCAAGTCTTTTAAACAAAGAATACTTCCGTGATAGTTTAATTTAGAGCCATATATGTCCCACTCAAACTGGCTGTGATTAAGAAGAAACACAAGCTTGAATTTTTCTGCTAAATGAGAAAAGTTTAAAGCCAAGAAGTTGTATCTAGGAGAGATTAAATAGGCTGGGAGATTAAATAAAGGGCACATTTGTTCCTGGTCACTGGATTTTTAACCTGGATCTGTCGCTCCTGCTGTTAAGCTCCCATACATTCCTTACTAGCCCACAGCATCCAGCAGTCACAGCTCTCAGAGCCTGGAATTAGAGGCAAACTGCAAAACTAAACCACTTCTGGTGGAGAGCTAGTGTATGGTGAGTGCCACATATTCT
This sequence comes from Apaloderma vittatum, assembly GCF_000703405.1. Lineage (NCBI taxonomy): Eukaryota > Metazoa > Chordata > Aves > Trogoniformes > Trogonidae > Apaloderma > Apaloderma vittatum. Next base: position 80,931 of record NW_009708926.1, read on the forward strand.
TACAGAAAGTGGTAGCTGAAAAGGCTGTTTTTTAACAAGATGACTTCTTCCACAGATTTTTTTTTTTAAATTTTAGTTTAGATGTACAAATTCCAACTTAGCGTTTGGATCTCAGGATCCTGACAATATCTAGAAAACCTGGAAGATGCTGCTGAATCTGGTGGAGAAAATGGAAGCTGTACTTTGTCTGGCTCCTCAGTACAGGAGAAGAGAGGCTGAGCCTTATGCTTGGACTCAGTTTTCCACCTCAGGTATGAGAATACCTTTCAAGTGCCCTAAAGTTTGCCTTTGTTATGCAGCATGGAAGAAAGAAAAAAAATCTTGTTTTTTCTAGCAACAAAACAAAGCTATACGATTTCTGTCCCCTCTAACTCTCTTCAGGTTTATATTCACCTTTTCAATATTTTTAAAGACAAAATATTTTAATCTGCCTTTTTGTAATACAGGAGCAGTATCATGACTTCATTGCTACTCCTTTGACCTCAAAATCCTAGGAGGGTATTTGGGTATTTCCTAAAGGTGAAATAAAAAACTAATCTGCTTTCAGTGACTCATCATTCCGGTGACCAGCATCGCAGAAAACTCCTGTAATATGTATTTTTTCCCCTGCCTAGTCCAGTGCTGGTATTTTACACAGAAGTAAAACCATTTCTTCAGCCAACGCATGTTGAGGCAAAGGATTAGTCCTCCCTTAAAGTTGGCATCAGCTACCTTCCTATTCATTTTGTGAAGTGGTAGGTGTACTTCTTATTGGATTATTTTACATCTTCTACTGCTTGCAGCTCCTCTTTTTAATGGAAAGGCTAAATCTACCCTCAGATTCAACTTCTACTGTCATTTGTACGTTGATTTAAGTAGGAATTGGCTGTATGCACCTGGATTTGCTCTGCAGTCATCAACTCCTATTAGTGGAATATAGGTAGGAAGTTAAAAAGGGTAGTAGTGATGTGGAATGGATCAGGCACTTTCAGTCATCTCCATGAATGGTGTCTACGCGCTTCAGACGATGGTGTGCATCAGGTACTATGTAGGTCAAAAAGAGTTTCAAGAAAGACATTAACAAGCAAGAACCAGATTTCCTCAAGAACTTGGACTTCTTAAATTCAGGAATATTTCCAACTGGCAGCTCAGCAATGCTGACACTCCTTGACTCTGATTAACCGAGCTCTGCAATTATGGACCTGCTTTTCTTCCATTTACAGTTACAGTCAAAAATATAGATATATGTCCAACAACTTTACTGAACAGCTGGCTTTTAGCCTGGGAGATTTGCTAACGGCTATTTTATCATTCCATCCTAGCATCTATTATTAAAATCCATTAACCACAGCTGTCAAAAAGAGCTTATTCAAAATCTTGCTAGTTACAAAATAACCTGTAGGGTTAGATTCAATAAAGAATACATGTACTTACAAATTATGCACCATAAGAGTGAAATTTTAAATAGCACATCCCTGGAATAAAATCAAAGGTCTAAAGTTAAGTATTCATTTTCTTTATTCAGTGTTAAGAGGAGAGCCAGGTTTCTCTGAAGAACAATTCAAGAAAGCTACATGCTGAGTATGGAGCTACCTGTAAAGCAATAAGGTACTCCAAGCCCAGAGGTAAACTCCTGCACTTCTCCAGAGTTCAGCTTCAAACTCAGAACCACATGCAAAGGACCTGGCAGCTTGGTCAGCTAGTGTCTACAGATGCACAGTCCTCTTCTCAGGACAGCTGGCTCCTCCAGTTCTCCAATAGGCTAGAGCAGAGCTCACTGTTTTGACCAAGAAGATGACTACTGGAGAAGCATATGGAGGTGATACTCTCCCTTTTGGCATGGATGTGAGAAGACTGGTCCAGAGCACAAGAGATATGGATTTTAGATTTCTTAGCTTTAGGTCAGAAAAACATACATTCCATCTCCTGGGTGACAGTTTAACCTCCAGGACCAATATTAGGGAAGATTTCAGCTGTTGCAGAAAAAATAATTCAACATTCATGGGTCAAAGAAAAGATGACTCCACAGGCAAATGATCACAGTAGTTACTGAGCTGTCCTGAGGATGAGCCCATGCTCTTTAGGTAATTTCTGTTCTTTATCCAATTGGCAATTTAACACCAAGATCAGAAGTGATGAAAGCAGGAACTTTGGCTTTTCAGTGGCTTCTTTAACCTGTAGGAAGTAAAAATATTTCTTCTCCTGTTTTGTGCAATCCTGAGAATTTTAATGTTTTGTTACATGGTGGCTCTGGTTATCTGCGAAGGTAGATAAATAGCTGTATTTGCATTTAGGTGGTCTCCTGTGACATGTCATTACGAATACCTTCAGGCTCTGGAAGGAACAGAGTTGGAGTTCATGTTTCCTGAATACCTCTACATTACTGTGTAAAGCACGGAAACCACTAGCAACTGCTCCAACCACAGCTAAGAAGAAAAGCCTTCAGGACGCTGCCTTATCTAATACTTTTCCATGTGAGTCATGTTAATTAAAATACAGCTCCATCTTAATAAAAGATTTTATTAAGATAAATAATAATAATCCTTCACTACTCAAGCTCTCTTTATGCAAACGATTCCAATAAGCCTGCTCATATATGCAAACCTAGGATCAGGCTACGAGGAGTTTTACTCTGCCATGATAGAGCAAAATTACGTTACTTAGTAACAACACACAATAAAAGCAGACATATTAATGTAACTTAAAAGGCAGTAGAGACTAAAACATTATGCCGAGTCTCAGTTAGCTTTAAGGATTTAATACTTTTAGCTGTCATATAAACAATACAATCATAGCATGAAGGAAACGCTAGCTTTTTGAGGCTTCTACTAGTAGTAGAGAAAATACACTCATAACCATGCATATTATACAGTAATACTCTTCAAGCACAAATAAGACCTAACTGAAACCATGCTTGAGATAACTGCCATGCTATCAAGTTACAATAAAGAGAAGAGGAGATCAGACTTATTCTTTCCTTCACAATGAAATCAGTATAAACAAATCATACAATGTTTGGACATCAAACTCCTGAAACAAAGAAACCTAGAAAATCTCTTAAAACCACCCACAGACTCCCCATGCCGGTCTGTGATTATACAACTGGAGAAGATCATCCAAACTGCGATGTAAACCAATGTCAGTCTGCAAATGATAGTACTACAATGGTTCTAACAAAAAATAAAGCAAGTCCCTGGAACAGCCATCAGTAAAGAATACTTTCTTGTTTATCTAACCATTTTCTCCATAAATGAAGAATAGTTTTAAAAAAAAATTAGAAAAAGAAGAAAACTTAATTCCCATACTGAGGATAATAGCTCTCTTGTGTGTCTTTACTAAACTGCAACACACACCCAACTAAATAAAAATGAGCCCAGGACCAACAGTAAAAGAAGGCTTCCTAATGCACCCCAGTGTCTACTGCATTTCAACCTGCTCCTCTCTGAAACCCATTTTGTTCTCATTATTTGCTACATGTGAAAATTCACCCTTATTTTTAGAAATATATATGTCAAATAGTATCTCTCTTTCTCCTACAGACTACATACAAAAAGAGAATACCAAATGCTGAAAACCCTTCAGTTCTTTCAAGAAAATACAATGGTTTTGTAGACCTCAGAACTGTAGTTTTTTCTCCTTGTCTAGTAGTCAGAAGCAAATTACTGTAGATCTGAAAAAAACCCTGTACCTGTCCAGAAGAGCTGTGAAAGAATATGGCCAGTTCTCTGTCCAGAGATATCATCCTGAAAGTATAAACCTATGTGTACTTCCTAGGTGAGGCTTCACGAGCTGCAAGACACACAATGCTAAGCATGCTAAAGCAGTGGGCTAGCCTAGTTGCCCTGAAGGTGGGGTCTATGATCTATTCATTTTTTGGCTTGTTTCTACTCAATTTAAGATCCTATGAGGCTGAAGAATATTTCACTCAAATAAGAAGTTAGTGATATGACACAAGCATATTTCCTTTTGCAAACGCTATGAAAAGCAGTGGCATTTCTTTCTTGCTTGCTATTCCATAGAGAAATTTGATGATTTAGACATGTATTTTTAAAACATATATTTAGCAAAGAAACTCACTTAATTAAAATTAACCACCCCTGCAAATTGGTTACTAATTTATATTTCTCTAACATTAATCTCATTCTTGTCTTCAAACTACAATTGACTGAGCTGCAACTTGGTATCAACAATGGGTATTAATCATACAAAAGAAAACAAAAGAAGCAGTAACGAACTGACAAAGCTTGTTAGCCTTCTCCAGTAAGTGTGCAACAATTAACAATTCAGTGAATGAATATCAATCATTCAAATGCAGTAAAAAACTCTATATATAAATAAAAGGAAAGAAGAATGGTAGCTGGCAAAAAAATCAAGAATTTTGAAGAAAAAAAAGATCTAATCTTTATGACACTTAACAGACTGTTAAGAAAGAACACTTGATTAAGAAGATGGCAAAAAAAGTACTAAAATAAATAAATTATAATTCTTAACAAAGCATCTTCTGCAGTATTTACATAAAGTTTGCTGCCTCATATAGTCACATACACTTATATTGCTAGCATTTGATCTTTTCTAGGTCTTACAATATTGAGCCTGATAGAAGCTGTATTACTGGCATTAGTGTTACCAGCAGTCACACATCGAGTTAAAAACTCACTTATACATGAAGAGTGCTTTTCAGGAAACGTAAGAAAAAAAATTTCTAGCTGTTCTTCATGATCACTAGCTCTACTGTGTTTTAACGGTTGCCAGCTGGTTATAAATGAAGAGCTGAAGTCTAATAATTTTCCCACATATTTTAATAAGATTTTCAATACGAAGTTTTAACTTCTAATGTTTATAATTGAATATAGACTCTTGGGAATTCTAAAGACAAAATACAAAAGTGAAAAAATTAAGTTGCATATTCAATTAAAATGTAATTCCCACCTTTTAGTGGGATAGAGGTTGGAAGGAGTTTTCAATAAATTGTCATAATTGTGTGCTGATATTTTTTGTATCGCAGTTACAAGTTCACAACATAGGCTACATGTTTTAATAAACAACATGCTTACTTTGCTAATAAACTCTAAAAAGACCAAACCCCTCCTTCTAACAGCTGCAGTGTCCCAGATGTCACAAAAGAAGAATGCCTTTGCTATGCAGGGGAGGGGCAGGCCTTCCCTTTGTGCAGGCACATGGAGGTCCCAGCCAGAGCCAGCCTTTTGCAAGCACATCGTGGCTGATGGGGTTTGGCCATGGGAGAGTGTAGGAGTATGTGCAGAACTGGTTTAATGAATAAAACACAGATTTAATTTGTTTGTCCCCGTACAGATGGCAAAGGAGCTTCAGACCTGGCTTGCCAAGCAGTTCCAGCCCCAAGCCTCATTCTCCCTGTGCCCAGTTTTTCTCATTTGGCAATAGGATGAAGCTCTAAGCCTTGAAAAAACTTGACTCCATAGAGAACACGACCTGTGTGTGCCAAATTACAGCGTACCAAGTAGTCAGAGTTGATTGTTTTGGATGAACAGCAAACTTTGGCAGGCAGAGGAGCTGCCCACACCATTTGGCTTGTGGGAAAACTGTTTTCTACTGTTGTCTCTACAGAACTCTTAACACACTGTCAGAGTAAAACGAGCAAGCAACAAAAGCACCAAATTGTCCTGGAAAACAGTAAAGCTTCTTCCTTGTAAACCATTTTGCAAGGTCCTACCTGGTAGCATGAGAAACTCCAGGCCTTCACTTGCTCAGGGAAGCGGTAGCATGGAGCTCCTAGCCTCCTCCCAAGATTATTTCTCTCTCTGTCCCTCATTCATGTTTTTCACCGGTTCCCCTCAGCAGTGAAAAATCAGTCATGACGCCCATTTTAGTGTTGCACTGTTTCAGCCTGCAGGTTGCCTTGGCTGACAGAGTGGATGCTGTCCCTGGGCAGCCAAAGAGCTAAACATGGGCAGTCTCATGGAAATGGAAGAAACCGGGTTTTTTTGCCTCTAACATCCCGTAACAAGAAAAGGGTAAGCAAAGGGTGAAGTGAGGCTTGAGATCAGGCAGAAATTGTGATTCTCATCATGCAAATGAAGGACTTAGTCATGCAGTTTTCTCTTTGGAGAGTGCTACCAGGCAGGAGCAACCTGACAGCTGTGCTCTCATAATAGCCACTTTGCATTCTTGTGTACTCTTCAGTCCTGTACATTATTTTGTTAATCTGCATTTAGATGTGGAAAACTCCATGCACCTGCACTACACAGCATTAAACCCTATATCTACTAAATCTGCCAACACAGAAGCCAATTCAGCTGGTGGGATTATTTGATGTGGTCACTCACTACAAAGCAGGTTGAAAGCACAAACTTCTCTCAAGCTCACCACTGCGGAAACAACTGTAGCATTTTACTGATGTGGGCAGGACCCAAGCGAGTAAGGGCAATTTGCAGCACACTTGAAAAATAAGTTATTTTTGAAACAAAAAAAAACAAAGTTCCTTTGTTCAGTTTTAACACATTTCTTGACTTGTATTACCCACTTCTTCCTTTCCCATTCCCAAGGAAGGTTCCATTAATCATCCCTCTAATGGAAACACTTGCGTGTGATCACTGAGCAGTGGACACAGGCACAGTCTTGGGCATGCACTGAAGAAGCCCAAGGGAAGCCTAGCTGAAAAGTTTGGGAAAGCAAGGATGCCTTTTTAAAATAAACTTTGGAGAGGTCAGCAGGATAGCAAGAGGTCAGCACCAGGCAGCCAGTGGGTGGATGGCACAGGAGAAAGACAACAACACTTGTCATTAATTATATCTGTTGGAATGCTACACATTTTCCCCCCCAAGTGGTAGTACTCCAGACATCCAAGCACAATCTCTCCCACGTCCTACTCGACCCCAGGCAGGGCACATGCCAAGAAGCTTTCATACACTAGAAGCCAAGAAGTGGTTAATACAAGTGGAGGTTAAAGAATTTAAATTGTCCCCGCACTTAGAAACATTTTGTCTCTAGTCTAAAGCCATCCTCTCGTAACTGTTTCCTCTACCAGTGGAATACATGTTCTCTTAGAGCTAAATATGGCTAGATTTCTGTGCCTAGCCTCAAGCTAACAGAATTCTGACTTTTTCTGGAGAGGAATAACTACTGAGAACTGGTTTGCTCAGAACAAGAATTCCACTCCTAAAACTGATCCTGCAAAATCCTAATACCAGGTACCACTTACCTGGGTTTAGATGTATCTGATCTGTCACAGTGTTTTCTGCCATAAACATTTTTTGTTGCAAAATGTCTGCAAATGACAGAGTTTTTCACTACAGGTGATGCTCTTGCAAAACTTTGAACTACTCCTATTCATAAAGCTAAATGTTTCATAACCATTAGTATCTTTTATTTTAATAAAATCCCCAGTAAACTGTTGATTGGATAAGAAATGGCAGGCTAGTAATTCATGGATGGATTCATTCTCACTTAAATCTGAACTCGCTGAGTACGCAAAGTTCATTGTCTAGTGCGAGCAGAAGGAGACAGGTATCTTGGGAGCACAATTTATCCTATCCTAAATAGACTTGTGGGAGGAATCAGCCTCTGGAAATGCTTCTCTTTCTACTTTCACTACTGAGAAACCCATAAAACCAGCCCAACCTATAAGCATTGTAGGTGTCTGAAAGGTATGCGAGATGTTTTTGTGACTGTATAGTTTATGAGAAAGCTTTGGATATTACAACTCCAGCACAGTAGTTATAAATCACAGCAGTTATAAATCATGGAACTATATTACCTGTCCACATTGTGAAAATTTTTGCCCATGTCTGCAAAGTGGCCTCAGATGTCTTAAAATCAGTTTGTGGGATTCTTTAGTGTATATGGAACAAAACAGCATAAACTGGCATGGAGGGATTGTGCCGGAGGAGAGTGGGATGTCCCCTGTACTCTGCTTCAAGCTAACAGAACTAGACAGACATAATAACTTGAGCAATATTGATCTGGATATGCTAAGCCTTGCTAATGGGTTCTCATTATTAAGTGGAGAAGAAAAGAAAAGGCTGTGCTGGGGCCACTGAAAACCACTGCACTACTCTGTGGCTTAAGGAGAAATCCCCTTGCAACATAGGGAAACCCCTTACCCTAAAGCCATCTCAGGATTGTGGTAGAAAACAATGTATCTTTTTGTAGAGAACTAGGAAATCTTTAGGCAGTGAGAACTCTTCCAGTAGATTAAAAAATAGACAGTGGATGTGTTTTCGTTTGAACGATCATCCAAGAACGAATATCCAAACTGAGTGTTACTGTCTGCCAGTATAAGATCCAAGATGGGCTTTGAATCCACAGCTTCAGAGCCCAAGTTAAGTCACCAAATGTTTTTGAGAGCTTCTATTTAACTTTCTCTCCATAGTTTAAACAGAAAAATATTGTGGAAGGAAACATACGCTGTGGTAAGGCACAGTATCCACAGGAAAGCATTAATCACTTTTTTACTGAAAGAATGAAAAACTACCCAATGCTGGAAAAGTAGTAGCAGTGTAAAAGTAACTTGTCAGATGGATAAAGAACTCCAGAGTAACTCATATTGTTTGTCACTCTGAGGGCTGTTCTGCAATTCCAGCATGGAACAAATAAGACTAGAGACTAAATTACATGTAAGAATTTAAAAAGCAATCCTTCCTGCCTTCCCCTCAGAAGACAACAGCAAACTAGCCAAATAATGAGCCTGCTTATCCTGACTTAAACTATTTGCAAAACTGCAATACTGAGTTGTGCTTGTATTAGCCAGGGGCCAGATGCCAGGCTTTCTTTCCTATTTCGAGAAATTCATCACAGCTAAAAACTGCTTCTACAGGAGATGGAGAGACAAGCCTAAACCGCAATGCAAACACAATGAATTTGCTACTCAAAATCCCACAGAGAAATGAAAAAGAGATCTGACCAAATTGTTAGTTTCAAAAAAAACCACCCTCAGGTAGCAGCATCCACTCCCCAGATCTCACCTGAGACCTCAGTATGAAAGCAAGTTGGCACCACACCTCGGCACACTTCCTTCGGTTTAGCTCCTTTAGCAGTTACAAACCACACAGATTCATCAATTCATAAAGCCAGAGGGGAATCTGGGTTGGTCTAGTCTGTCCTCCTGGAAGTCCTACTGTGGTAGTGCTGTCCTTCCACACAGAACAGAGAAATCCTATCTTGCTCCACAGAATGTTAGAGGCCTTTAGCAGCTTCTTTCCATGGATAAGCATTTTTCTGCTGAAAACTCATTCTTTGTCAGCTGAGTTTGTGTACCTTCATATTTTTGCCATTGGTTCTTATTATGTCCTTCTCAGCTAGATTAAAAAGTTCCTTAGGAACCAGAAATTTTTTCTTCATAAGTACTTTGACAGAGTCAAGTCAGCTTCCAGTTTTTTCCTTTAGATATTACACCAAACAAGCTTTCAAGTCTCTCACCAGAAGGCATTTCCCCCCACTTCCTCCAGCAAATACTTTTTTTGTCATTGTTTTTTGAACTTACCTCGGTGTTTCCATATCCCTTTAAAAATGCTGACATCAGGACTAGACAGGTTCTTCCAGCATAAGTTTAACCAATGCCATATACAAGGACATATCTTGTAATCATACTTAGCATTATCTGTGACATTCATGGTCGAGTACTGTAGTGGGAAAATTTATTCAGTTGCCCATCTCATATGACTCCGATCAGTTACTTACTTTCTGGTTAAAACTCTCCATTCTGTCAGTATGGTTTTGATCACTTGTTTCTTGATGAGTAACTGTGCAGTCATCTGTGTCAGGATGGACTTTGTTGAATCAGCAGGGCTTACAGCATTCTATTCTACAATTTACCACCATTTGACACTCTGCTGGTCTTTGTGCTAGCAGCAGACTTCAGCAAGAGGCGATGCTATGCTTACTTCCAGATGGACATACTCTACATAACCCAAAACTGAAAATTAAAACTGAATTTTGAAGTGTTTATTTCTGTATAGTGTAGAGAAAGAGTCTATCATCTGCTGGAATAGATTTCTCAGGAAATGCTGTACATGCAAAAAAAATAAAAGGTCAGGTCACATTTTCTGTTCTAGTCTCCAGTTTTGTGGAAACTAATGATAGGATGGAAATTAAGATATTTCTATGTGCCAAGAAGACATCACATGCCAGGCTATCTAATTTCAGTGCAGATTAGGTACATGGACCCTCCTTTTTGAGCCTAGTACATGGCATGCTCAAAATCCAGGGCCTACTAACACTTTATTGGCAGATTAGGCATAAGTAATACATATGAGATCAAAGTCTTGAACTGTGTGTCTTAGTCTGCTGCATTCTCAATAGAGATAGCAGAGGAAGAGGATACCTAGTCTACACTTTTGCTATAATGTGAGAATAAGGTTGAATATTGCCAGTAAACGATCACATTTGAAGCTGGGAGCTCTCAGTACTATACACTTTGTTAACACAGAATACAATTTTATAGAATCAAATAATCACAGATGGGTTGGAAGGGACCTTAAAGATCACCTAGTTCCAACCCCTCTGCCATGGGCAGGGATACCTTCCACTAGACCAGGTTGTTCAAAGTCCCATCCAACCTGGCCCTGAACACTTCCAGAGAGAGGGCATTCACATCTTCTCTGGGCAACCTGCTCCAGTGCCTCATCACCCTCACAGAAAATAATTTCTTCCTAATACATAATCTAAATCTACTTTCTTACAGTTTCAAAATGTCACCTCCTCCTATTACTACACTCCCTCATAAACAGTCCCTCCCCTTCTTTCCTGTAGGTTGCCTTTAAGTACCAAAAGACCTCTGTGAGGTCTCCCTGGAGCTTTCTCTTCCCCAGGTTGAACAATCCCAACTCTCCCTGACTTTGCTTTCTGTGAGTTGGGAGGTGTGACAGGAACACTTGCTGGTGAAGACTGAGGCAAAAGAAGTCATTGAGTACCACAGCATTTTCCATATCCTGGGTAACCACGTGTCCCGTTTCCTTCAAGAGAAGGCCCACATTTTCCCTAGGCTTCCTTTTAGCACTGGCATACCTATAGAATTTTTCTTGTTGCCCTTGACATCCCTTCCCAGATTTAATTCTATTAGAGCTTTAGTCTTCCTAACCCAATCCCTGTCTGCTCGGACAGTTTCTCTGTATTCCTCCCAGGCTACCTGCCCTCGCTTCTACTCTATATATGTTTCCTTTCTGTGCTTGAGTTTGTCCAGGTGCTCCTTGTTCATCCATGGAGACCTGGTGATCTTGCTCAACTTTCTCTTTGTTGGGATGCATTGCTCCTGAGCTTGGAGGAGGTGATCCTCAAATATAACCCACTATAATGTCACTTTTCCCTGCTCTCTTTTTAATCCTGAGCCATAAGCTCTTGGTTGGTTCCATCCTCAGCTGGAGCTCCATGCACTTCAGCTAAGTCACTGACATAGAGGGTCACATCGTCTCCTCATTTACCCTGCCTGTCCTTCCTAAAGAGCCTTCCATTCCAACACTCCAGTCATAGAAGCCATCCCACCATGGTGACAATAAGATCATAGATAATAAGATCATAGCCATGCAGGTGGGCACAACATCTCTAACTTGTCTTGCTAGAGGCTTTTATTCTGCTGAACTGAAATGTCTCAATGTGTCCAAAGAGATCTTGTCTACTTGTGGTGGGTTGACTGGCTGGCAACTAAGCCCCCATCCAGCTGCTCGCTCACTCCCTCTGCAGCGGGACTGAGGAGAGAACTGGAACAGCAAAAGTGAGAAAAAAATCACAGGTGGATAAAGACAGTTTAATAAGTGAAGAAAAAGGAGATAAAACTAAGTGATGTAAAGGCAATCACTCACCACTTGCCACTGACCGATGATCAGCCACTCTCTAAGTGATGGTTACCTTGGAAAAACTCCCCTGCTTTATTGCCTAACATGTTGTTACATGGCATGGAATGTCTCCCTGGCCAGTTAGGATAAGCTGTCCCAACTGTGTCGCCTTCCAACTTCCTGCCCTTCCCAACCTGCTCGCATTGGGGCAGAGCATGAAACAGAGAAGGCCTTGACCCGGTGTTAGTACTATTTAGCAATAGCTAAAACTGTGCTGTGTTATCAACACTGTTTTTGTCACAAATCTAAACTGTAGCACCATGCCAGCTACCATAAAGAAAATTTAACTCCATCCCAGCCAGACCCAGTATACTACTGAACAACAATGGAGTGATAATACGTACTGAATACAGATTATGAAAGTAAGTGGTTAGATTGCTAACAGCTCTGCTCCGGCCCAAGTAGGTGTTAATCTTGTTTGGCTATAGAGTATATAAAGTTGTAAATAGTTATATATCCTGAATTCAACAGCCTGAGAATGTAGATAGCTATAACTAAGAGAGCTATGAATGCTCAACTCCTCTAAATAATGCTGTGCTTCTTTCAGAAAAATAAATGATAGGAGTCTTTCCACACAAGACAAACAACGGCTTCCTTAAAACATGAGTTGTACTTCACTGAACTTGTACTGCTTTTTTAAAAAACATGTTTTTATAAAAAACATATTTGCCTTTATTGCCTTGCAGTCTTAAACTTCATGGTCTGCTTGCTTCAGTATCTGAAAATCAATTATTTCAAAGTATTAACGCTATGAAGAGTTAGTTGCACAGCTTACCCTAAAAGAAATTGTTGAAAACATTCTAACTGCTTGAAATCATTTAGGGTGGCCTTACTTAGACATAAAAACAATGACTATCCTTACATCTTACTCTTTTCTTAGCTTATCAGTTCATTTTAACTCTCAAAACTCATGTATTCATATACTATTCAGTGTATAGTAGTAGCCTGTACTGTCTCAATGACAGGATATTAAATACCCTGCACTCTGTTTCGATTTAGTGAAGAAAGGAATCTAGGTCTGTTGCATCCAGAAATGGAATTAAGTTATCAGAGCATATTGATTTTAACATTGAGAAATGTTGTGGCTCTGATGAGAAATTTAATTGTGAAATAAAGTTAAAACAAAAATAAAACAGAATGTCATTTATTAATTTCAAATAGGGTATTAAAAATAGGAGACAAAATTAAGTTCTGAAAATTCAGGTTTCTGCATCACCCTCACTCAACTGTGATGTTATTACTGGCCAAAGCCACTTGGTTTTGTTCCCATAGCTTAGCTAAAAGTTTATTTGTTGATATATGATCCCAGAAAAATTATTCTCTGAGTTGGGATGGGAAAACAGCTTAGACATCCAGCCCTTCCTCTGGAAAGGTTTTCTAAAGGCTCCATTGCTTTGGTCAGACTTTTGTGTCTGGGCTCATAATCTGGGAAGAGCAAAGCCATGAATCCCCCAAAGTTATTATTTTATGTAAAGTGACCTATTCTCAGGCTGTTAGTCCAACCAGGGAGGCTGGCAAGAGAGATGAGGGTTATACCTACCTATACTATAATAGGTTCTTCCCAGTAATCTCCTGAAAACTGAAACACTGTAGATTTTCGATCTTATATAAATACTCAATCTAAGAAGAAAAAAGGGCCAGGTAATCCATGAATTTAAGTGATACTGGGAACCCATTATGAGCAGAAACCTTTGGACCTTTCTAAGTTTTACATTCCATTGCCTGAAGCGTTTCCTTGAATTATTTCTTGCAGAGTTCAGTCTGTCGATCAACGGGATTTGTATTTTGGAGGAGGAAGATTTGGATGCACTGGAATTATGTGAGATGTGAGCATCAGGTGGAAGAGCAGCCACAGTACAAAGACCTTCAACGCTCTTCAGGGCCACACCCAGCATATTGCACTTCCCTCAGTGACTACTCCCAGGGTCTGCATCGGAGCAGTTCCTGGGGTGCATACGCTGAGCGCCGCAGGAGCAGGTCCTCACTGCAATGCCTCCTTCTCACCCATGCACTTGGACTATGTCCAAGGAAAGTCAGGGTGGAAAGAAGGTGGGAATCTGACCGTACGGATTGAAAATTACATTATTCTGAATTTTGCTCTCTTCTAGACCTGCCAGAAACAGGATATCCTGAATCGAAGGTTTCCACATGTGAAAAAAAACAGCCATCAAATCACATTACAGATATTCATGCAAAGGAGCTCTGTCTTATGACAAGTCATATTCAATTCTCATTATTATTTATCAACACTATCTATCCTCAATGAGGAATGTTTAATCCCTTGTTAAGTTAAAAGGAAGTACATAGAATGGTTTTGAAAAGTGGCTTTGTGTTCTTCCATTTAATGTTAAATATGATTATATTTTTTTCCCTGAGGCAAGAAGCACCACTTTATGTTCTCTTGAAATATTTTTTTCTCACTAGTTCTGATGAAACTTCACTACTTCTGATGAAGGAGGAAGTGGAGATGCCAACATTTGATGCTGATTCAGAGGCACCCACCACATGTTGTAAAAGCTGCTGCCTAAAAGGGATTATGTGTTCCTTGAACTATTATATGCTTAAAGAGATACGAATAAACTTTCGAATTCCAAAATGATTTAAAAAATAGAAATACGCCCACAAAGAAGAAAAAAAAAGGAGCACCAAAAAAAAGTTGACGAAATGGAACCAATTCATGCCAAATTTTGCCAACACATTTTATATGAATAACATGTCAGATGTCCTGGAGTTATTTATACAACTAGTCTACAAACATGAACTGTCAGTACTAGAAAAAATGGGTTTCATCTGCTTATTTTTAAGTTCTAGAACATTTACAAACCTGTAGCAAAGAATAATCCAAAAAGACTCTTGTGCTCAGTAGATTATACAATGAAGAAACAGAAGACTAGTTTGTTCTAGTATAATTTAGAGCAGCATTGAGGCTAAGTTGTGCTAGAGACTGTACTGGCCACACAAATTCTTCTTTGACCTCATCTTCTAGATCCTGGTCCAGAGGGTGAAAAACATTTGAAAGGAGACCAACTCTTCAGAGCTTTCTTAGTCAGATATGGTCATGACGGACACTTTTCACTGTGGCTAGTTTCATTGTCACTATTCTCAGTCACCTATTTGAAATACATTTCATAGCTTCAGCTTTTGATAAATCAAATTATTACCTCCTTCTTACTTTGAAAGGTTCAGACAAAAACAAAAGTTAGGCTCTTTGCTAGTCCTTGGCATTTATCAGAGGATTTTTTTTTAATCAACAAAGAACCACAGTGGCTGAAAATCTGCATGTAATAATCCAGGAATTACTGAACAAAACTATTTCACCTAAGCTTTATTGCATTCTTCTCTTTAGAAGCAAATCTGCCTTAGGCATACTATTTTTGACAGTCTAGAGTACATCCTCCATAGACCTAAATTCATATGGTAAGCTCTTATTCTTAAAACCAATTTTATCCTTATTTTGGAGGAAAAACTAAAGATAAGGATCAGTTTTTACACCCGCCCTTAGCTGCTTTAGAAAAAGGAATGCAAACTGACAAAGCTGCTTTATTTCTACTTATTATTCTAATTACTTATCTGCAGTTTGGATCATGATTGATTCTATTTATACTGGGAGCCTACACATTGCACTATTTCTGCATGACTGCTTGTCAAACAGACACCTCAAACAACGATAAACAGCTCCCTTTCATAATCAGAAATTCAGATTTTTTCAGGGGAAACAAGTGAAACCTATTTTCTAGATAGAAGGGGACTGTGCTGCAACTTGAAGTTGTATATCTCATATTTAGTAATAGAGACAGCTAGGAGTAAAACAAAGTCCTAAAATAAAGATCAGGGCTCATGGTACACAAAATAAACTTTTAGTAATAGATCATATTTACACACATGAAATAATCAAATTTTTTAACATGTTACACAGTATGCAGCTATACTCCGTAGATGTACTTTAAAAAGAACTTCAAATGGTCCTGTACTGAATAAAGGTTACCCACAATTAGCATGAAATGAAATTGTACATAGGTAGCTCTGCCTCTGCTTTGAAGGGTCATGAGAAAGAGGACGAATGAGAAATACCAGCTTTCATTTACAAACAAACCAACATTTTAGGTCTTGTTAGAAAGCCTTTACACACAGTACAGTTAGGAAAACAAAGCCTGCACATCATTGTGTGCCAGGGAACAGTGTGGTTAAGTCGAAGTGACAGTCAAGTTTCCATCTGAAAATTAGGGCGGCTAATGGGGAGTGCTGACACCAACTGTTTTTAGCCTCCGTGTAAGAACCTGACGTGCCAGTGACATGCCCTACAAGTCTGACTCATGGGCTGCTCTGCGTGACAAACTTCCTCCTTCACACACTGCGGAGCAAAGTAGCACTAAGAAACTACTTGAGAGAAAGTCTGTCAAGCCCTACCAATTTGAGCAGAAAGAAAGGCACAAACAATTTTAAGAGAGCAATACTTGATTTCCTCCCAAGGAAGCTAACACAATGCAGTCCACTGGTTAAGAGCCTGCTGTGGTGAGGTGTTGAGAGCACTCCAGGTCACTGGACTGCAGTCAGCGTGGGACGCTGAGCACATTTCAAGTCGCGTCCCGAATCGTGCAAGCATCCAATATGCTCACAGCAGTTCTAGTAGTCATCCTGAAGATTTGCACATAACCCACAGCCACACAAAAAGAAGGTTGGAGCATATGGCAAGATTTTTAATTGCTCCGAAAGGCATCAGAGAACTTTACAGGTAATCACAAAATATTACATATCCAAATGCTTCAAAGTTGTTTGCAAAATATCACTGTAGTGCTGTGGGACTGATACTGCTGTCCTTCTCCTTCAGATTCAGTAACCCCCTGCTGACAATCGGAGTGCATTGGCCCCACAGCTCTTCAGGCAATGGCATGAAAAATATCAGCAGAGAAAACACAGAGCTGTAGTTAGAAGATGCTGAAGTAAATGTAACTCCTTAAGACACTAACAAAGGTGTTTGCATACAACTGCAATATTTTGCAGGTTCAGATTTGTCCTGTCATCTACCCAATCTGCCTGCTCCAGCTTAGCAGTTCCAGTAAGGTGAGAAGGCTCCTAAACAGGTGATGTGTCACCTACAAAATTTCCCTCTTGTCCCCAGCTCCTTCCTCCCCCATTCATCCTGTGTAAACAACCAGCCCTGAATATTCTATCTAATCCTAGAAGCTCCTTCTAGGACTAACTTACTGCCAGTTTTGGTCAGACAGCTGCTTTATCTTACCCGATACTCAGGGCTCAGTTGCACCCACTTTGACTGACAACAAGAAGCAAGTTGCATTACCCTGTTAATCTTTGAGATTGTCACAATTCACTGTGGCATGCTGGCAGTATGGCTAAACACAAACCTTCTGCTCCAAAAGTAAATGTCCCTTACACCTTAGATAAAGAAAAGCCTTTGCTTAACCCTTGCAATAGCAATGTTTATACAAATACTACTTTTGGTGCCAATATCTGCTTAAGTGATTCTTCTCCTCTCCTGTTCCACATCACCGGTCCAGCCCTTGTGTTGCTCCATTAACTATGCTGCTACAACTGTCTACCAGGACATATCAGTGACCAGCCTACAACTAATTTGCCAGGAAAAAAATAAGTTATATTTAATGTTGGTCAGTTTTCTCATTCATCCTACAGGCCTGAAGAGTTGCACCAAGATAAGAAGGGGTCTGTCAGGTGTACATGTTAGCGTCACCACTAATAGACAGTCTGTGCAACCATGCCCAACAAACTACATTAGAAAAAATGATTTGTTGGGAAAGTTAATCCAGTGCTATAGGCTGACTCACAAGAGGAAACCACAGGTTTATTGTGGAATAACGCAGTTACGCTATTCTAATACCAAGGTTAGTTTAGCAAGATAGCTAAGCTGATCTAACACTGTGTCAATGCTAAAATTAGCTGTCCAATCTCTCCTCTGCCACTCCAGCAACAGGCTCCTCCTCCTAGTCTTCCACCACCATGGGCACTTGATCAATCCCCCAAGCGGAGGTGTAAATCTACTCACATATTTTTGCAGGGTTCTTTTTTTCTAGGTCTAGACCTCTGAACTGAGTCCTCACGGGGACAGGGGCAAAGAACTAGGGCGACCATTTTGTAGGGAGAAAAATGGCAGGAAAGGGGATGAGACTGCTCCTTTTGGTAGCAGCTAGCAATTAAGCTCGTTTAGCTTTAGTGTCAAGCTATATAATGACGAATGAAACACAAAGAAGTACTACCTGTCTGTCAGTCAATCTGCCAGTGAGCATAAAAGGGTAGGAAGGTTCATTCTCCTGTGGTAGCATGTGTCAGAACTGGGCAAAGAAAGTGGATTAATTTCTGCTGAGCTGAGAGTTTCAGGAGGATAACAGGCACGGCTCATTAGCTTCACAAGGTGTAGGGGAGAGAAAGGTGGCTTTTCACCTAGGGGCTTAGGTAAACATAGAATTTTGCAGGAAAGTGCTTTCAGCAGTCAAGCTTGAGAGGAAACATCAGACTAAAGTTTGCATCTTAGTTGTCTTTTTAACTAACAGTGGGGATACATTATACGGAAATTACACACACAGTATTAATTCCGTTTAGTCTCCGTCGCATGCAGGTTGTAATTTTTCATAAGCTTTTATTCATTCTTTGGTAAAAGGTTTCCAAAATGCAACTTCTCTCAGTTGATAGTTTGACAATATGTAGACTTTGAGTGTATATATGTATCTATACCAACCACACAGTAAGAAAGGCTGACTCAGCATCCCTCTCAGCCTGAGACTTCCCTCTTCTTGTAAGTACCTATGTACTAAATGAGACAAACCAGGCTGAACAGATGAAGAGTAACAAAATCTTACAGTGACTGCAAGCATGCACTTCTGCTCTGAATACCTAGATCTAGTGGAAAATACTGGAACTAGATGATCCTTAAGGTCCCTGCCAACCTGAACCAGGAACATCAAAAAAGAATTAAACTGAGAGGAAAAAAAATATTATCAGCTCAGAATATTTCTTCACCCTGCCCACATCACAGCCTCAGCTGGAGCTGCGCTCTGCTCCTCCCGCTGAGGCTGCAGCACTGTGCAGGCAACGACTTAAAGTTCCCAGCAAGAGAGGAGACAGCTGCCTGACTCTATAGGTGGCCGTCTGGGAGAAATAAGACCTAGATTTAATGTTCTCCTCTTAAGATTTGTCGTCTCCTTTATCTATTCTAAATATGTAAATAGTTTTAGGTAATTTGAAGGCATTTAGGTAATTTTAAGATAAGGTACTCGGAACTGAACCACCACTAATATGATAGGAGTCTATCTGTTTACAGGGCGAGGTACAAACTCATAGTTCTTGCATCTTACATCTAATCAGAACATTTGAGGGTTTATTAGCACCTATTTTTAAGCAGTTAACTCGTTGATTGGCTATAACTCTAAAGGCCTGCTTAAAGTCAACGGATCCAGTGAAGTTAGTCCAAATCTTTGAAGTCCCCACAGGATGTGGCAGGAACTTGGGCAACCCGGGGGCAACAATGCAGAGCCAGTGCTGCCTCTAGGGACACCCAGCAACAGGCTTCATAGGTATAATCTGCAAGGTTACTGAGAGCCTGTGTGGATTTCAGTGTGATGGAGGGGTGGGGGGGCAATTTGTTCAGCTTTGGTAGCCTGCACACAGGTTTAGCAATACACTGACCACCTCAGTTAGCAGCCGAGAGCCGAGTGCTTCATCACTAGTGACATGTTTTCTCCTGAACAAGGTCCATCAAGCCAGTTTTTCATTTTAATTCTTCTAAACAAAGATTTAGGCCTAAACTACTGCCCTTATATATGTTATGAAACTGTGACTTCTCTGTTGTGGAATCCAGCCCTTCAAAGTTTAGGCAGTAATTCCAGGTTGTTTTCTTATCCAGTATTGCTTATTCACCTGTTACCAGCTCCACAATGTTTTCATTCAACAGAGAAAAATTTGCTTGATTCCTACCTCTCAACAAACAGAAATTAACTAGCTTGCCAGCAACCATGCATGAAGACATTAGACCCAGCTGCTGTATATCTACAGCAGGCCTCAAGTTAAGATTAAAGCAGTGTACAGTGCCAAGTAAATTGACCTAACCAGCAGTTTTCTCTGGAAAGAATACTGAACAGAACTGTAATATACCTCCTCTAATTTTCTTGCGTCAGCACTAAAGATAACATTAGGTATTTGCTTCACATCATTTACAAGGGAAAAAAAGCTTGCATGGGAAAGTGTAAGAAGGAGCTGATGTGGTAAGAAAAAAGACTGGTGAAATGCAGGTTTGCAGAAAGGAATCTGGGACAGAAATAGTGAAGGGCATTAAACCCTTTCCTTTGGCATTTGCTAGCTCCAGGGCTATACCAAACAGTGATGCTCACGCTTAAAGAAAATAGCCTGTACAAAGCGGTTC
>NW_009708926.1:101136-122925 GCF_000703405.1 Apaloderma vittatum
CTCCTGCTTCATTTGCACGATCTTAACCTGGGATGGAACTGGCACAGTTCTATTTTTTGCAGATTTCACACCGCTTCCCCATGTAAGAATGGCACCAGCAGCAGAAAGCCCCCATGTCCCACCAATGTCGTCACCCACCACCCTGACTCTGGGTTTCCACGCAGTTCCAGCTCCAGCAACCAGCACAGCACTGCCAGCAGAGATTACTGAGTATGGCAGCACAAGTCTGTAGCTCTGACACTCGCCTACTCAGACCCAAACTTGCAACCTCCTTCACAAAGGCCTCCTAGAGACAACCCAAGTGAACAGCTGTCAATCACCCATACTCCAGGCCAGATGCACGAAAGTGACTTTCAAGTAAAATATTTTCCCCTGCTAATCCCCACAAGACCTCAAGGGCTCTCTTTAACAGTGTAAGATGTCACTATGTCAAACAAAAATTATTTATATCAAAGAATAAGACTAAATAAGTGATTTGGGTTTTGCCTTTAGTTTTCTTTGAGCCCTCTGTTCCTCGGGACAGCAATAGCCACAGGAATTACAGTTCTGTAGGGCCCTGCATCAACACAGTCCAGCAAACATCCTGTCTCACCTTGCCTATGGTTATGCTCTAGTGAACAAAGAGAGGCAAAAAAGCTGAGCACTGAACAGCCAAGGGGACCAGGGACCGGAGCGCACTCCATCTCCTGGCTTTGGAGGGGTGATAACGGCACAGGTAGTATCTGTATGGTCTGGAGATGGTATCATCAGTGGGGACTTCTTAAGCAATACTGAAGGCAGAAAACCCAAACCAAAACTTGAGCTTAGAAGTGTGCTAACATTTAGATATTCATAGCCCAGCTGATATGTCAAGCCATGTACTTGATCCCTCTGCCAAGAAAATTATAAGGATATAGATACTTGGGATTACATGTGTGGGACAAATCTTAATGAATTCAATATGGCACCTTCCTGCTGCTTATTTTATATGACTACTCAAATAAATATATTTTTAAAACATAAATGTATTCCTTCTGTGGGGAGACAAAGATATGGCTATTGGCCCTCTGTTGAGAAAACAGCTTATGTGGCAATATTTAGCTAGATCTGGTTTAAAAATGAACTATGCACATAGAAAAAATACATCTTTTTCTAAAGAGAGACTTTCAAAGAGCCGTATGAAAATTAGCCACATATTGCAGCCAAACATTTCACAAAAAGAACTTGGAAACAAAGTACTGATATTCTTTCTTGGATTACTCTCAAACAGAGGCTTCTGACTATAACAGTATACAGCACTTGCATGATATGGACAATTGCCTCGGGACTGAGAAATCCGTTCTCCAAAGTACTAAAAATGTTGAAGATCAGCACTTTGCAGGATGCCACTGATATTCTTTCTGGGTCCAGTTAGTTGCTGATACACCCAAACTGACTTAGCGCTACTGATGTATTTCAAATGTTAAACATGATCTCCAGATCTGAATACTACTTTAGTGGTACTGCAAATGATTGCTCCTTCAAGCATCTACAGATAAATCCTTTTAAGTCCCTCCTACAGCAGACTAGTGTTTGTAGGTATATAAAAATTCTTCAAGAAAAGCTGTGGCTGAACACATATGCACCATGCAAAACTGTGTTTTACTGGAGACAACTAAATCTAATGTTTAGAATGTATTAATTCATTTTATAGAGAAAATGCTTATTAAAAATTAGCCAGGTAGATGTTTGTGGCTTAAGAAGATCTAATGATAAATATAAGATCCATTTCATAAGGGGTGTATGGACTACAGTCATTTTACAGTATCTTAGTTTAATTATTCAGAAAAACCTAATTTTATTCGGCTTATTTTATTTTATAAGGCAATACTTATGGGTTAAAACACTGTTCCAGATGAGTAACTAGAGTCCAAAAACTTTACAGTGAAGATTTAGAAAAAGATCAGCACACATAACTGTGTCAATGCTGGTTGACTTTCAAATACCCGCTCATGGCTTGATTTTTCAGAAAGTATTTGCTCATTTCTAAAAAATCAGTTTCTCTGATGACTTCTTTTAAACCACAGCATCTGCAATCACAGGTCACTTGAAAAATCTATCCTGTCTTCCTACTAAGGTGTTTTGATAACTACACTTTTTAGGCTCCTAACTACTAATAGTGAAACAGCAAAGAGAGAGTTTCTAAAAGTGAATCCTGACAGAAGATAAATCATTGGTATGCCACTTAAATAGCTTCACCCTTGGCATGCTAAATTTTCATGCTCTGATAAGATTTTGGCATGATCTTTTAATTATTCTTGTGAAGAACACAAATAATTAAATCATGAAGCACTCGGTTTTCTTGGTATTGTTCCCAAGCAAAGGCAATATAACTATATGCGAAACAAAACTATTGCTATTACAATGTAAATAAGGCAGTAAAACCGTAATAAAGAGATAAAAAATAAATCACTACAGTGTATTAACTCTGCAAAACTGAAGTGGTCAGCTTTGCTGTCCCCTGAAAACAGGGAATAATAAAAACTGCTTAAAAATGCCTATATAAAGGCTGAAGAAATAAGCAGCTTTCCGCACAGAGTTTATCAAATTCTCCTCTACAGCACAATTGGCTTTGTGTGTGTTTGGGGAAAAGGGGTCCAAAAGCTTTGTGAATTATTCAAGAAATCTAGGAGAATTATGAAGGACGTGTCCCAGAACACTTTGTCCCTGGCTCAGAGCCTCTGCTCAGCAGCGCAGACTGAAGGAAAGCCTAAGTCTCAGGCCCTATAGCTGGTGCCCTGTTTGCTTTGCACAGATCTCCAGCACTCGCTGGCTTTCTTCCCATAAGCACCAGTGCAGATGCAGAAGAGCAGTCTTCTCCACGCTCCTTCTCTTTTGCCGTGCCCTCTCTTTCCATTCTGATCTCTCTGGACACGTGGATTAGGCAGAAAAGGAAAATGCTCCAGGCCACAAACTGTTTCGTTCCTGTCTGTCTGTGGGATGCACACATGGAAAACTCTGGGTTATGAATCCACCTGTTGCTCTGATACCGTTGGACAATTTCTGGACTGGTACCATGGTACAGAAACAGATATAAATCCTCAGTGTTCCCTCGGATCCAGCTCTGGGCAGCTCTGTTCTTCAGCTACAAGCTTACCTGAATTATGTGTCTGAAATAAGTAACTCTTATCTGCTGCTATGCCATCTATCTGCTGTCAGTGCGGCCACAGTCCGTGGAGAAGAACCGAGAACTAAGGCTAGCAATCTAATATACAAGTACAGTCTATTTCCTAGAGCCTCAAGCACTTGGTTAGACAGAGTCCAAGAAACTGTAAAACCAAAGACTGAAAACCACAGATGCACTGGCTGTGAGATTGCCTAAGCAACATTTGCATGGTCCTTTACGTATGTGCAGTATGACACAATCTTTAAATACATGCTCATTCCATTGCTGTCTTATGCCACTCACAAGGTGGGCATATTCATAAGTGTAGCTCTTTTCCAGACTTGTCTCATCACTAACCCAAAGCTTCATGATAAATTGTCAGATTGTAGGGATGCCCTGGAAAGCAGCAGAGCCCACTAAGTAGAGCATTGACCCAGAGTTCATATTTCCAGGTTTTCCACTGGCATGGTGGCTGACAAAAGCAAGATGCTGAGCATCCTCATCCCTCATTTCTTTATCTGTAACATAAGCAGAATGATATCAGCTTTCTTGGTAAAGTATTTGAGATAGATATACCACTAAAAAGGGGTATGCAACAAGCAGGTCTCCCTTTTGAGAGACAGGAGTTGCACACTTCATACAACCCTCCCTTCTCAGTGGAAAGACTGAAAAAAAACTCCACACCTTTCAGTTTAAACAAATCTAAACATTCCTAATCCTTGGATCACACCTGGAACTATTTATTACCAAGATCTGATCCTGTGATGGGATTAGTTCAGCCTCAGTGTTACAGTAACTCCACTGTGGTTTCACTCTTGTAACAGGGAATAAAAATACATACTTCTGGAGTTATGTTTCATATTAGATGGTGAGCATATTTGTATGAGCCCTCATTTTCCCATTCAGCTTCAGAGGATCCCATTACAGAGTTTTGTATGGTTATTTTCTACTTCTGCATTGGGTCAAGCTTTCCCCAGGGTACACTTCTAATTCATGGTCTTCTACATTATTATTACCCTTTTGACCTAAATGATTAGCCAAAGTTTGAGGCCCTGAGGGCTGTTTCTATTAGGAGGAGAAAATTATGAAGTCAAACATCTTTTAGGCATATCTAGTTAAAAAAACACCTCCAAAGTCACCCACCCCCAACTTTACTTCTGTTTCCTTGAATGCAGGAAATACACAACAACAGAAAAAATCTCTGCCATCACTTCTTGAAGCCTTTTCAGCCAGCACTCAGACCTTTGTGGGACTGTCATAATGCTTATCTAATTCTTTTATTCTTAATTTCACTTTCTTTTCCTCCTTTGAGTCTTTTGCTATGCTTTTGCTCTTGCTTTATCTGTTTTACTTTCTTCTCACAGAATCACAGAATGTTAGGGGTTGGAAGGGACCTCGCTTTTGTCCTTATCTTCCAGATACACTCAATTTCCATAGAGTTGAATTTAATATGCAGTCATACCCTTCTTCCACCTAGTCCAAATGCCTGAGTGTCCCCATGTATGTTTTTGTTTTGGGAGGTGAAGCATGCCTGAGATTAGGGTGGAGGCCGCTGTTGTCTGAACTGCTGCTAGTGTGAGCTTACCTGTTCCTCAAAGGAAGGACATATCATTCACCCAGTTCCATGGTATCTCACACAAAGACGCATGCCACAAGTTCACATTTTTGGAATACTGTGGAGACCCTTCTGGTTTGCCTATGCACCCTACTCAGAAGGCTCCAGAGTTTGCAGCCAAACCAACAACTTCTGCTGGTTGTGCCAGCGGTGCGAGTGAAGGAAGCAGACCTGTCCTCCCCCAGCCTAGCCTCCCTCCCTGCTTGCAGGATAAACAGCTGCAAAAGCTCAAAGGGAAGCATGGTAGAGGGTCAGGAATGAGAAGGCAGGAGTGGGAGAAAAGGCAGGATGGTGCTTTTGGCATCAGTGTCAGCACACCTGGCTTGAAGTATTCATCAAACTAGCCTCATTCATTGAAATCTCCCTGTGCTTTGTGCAAGCAGAAACGCTTGTATAGTAGACACCAGAAGCTGCCAGTTCTAATCTGAGAATTTGAATCAGAATGGTATGTAAAAGCTGTGAATTTTTAAATTATGATGGTTATATAGTGTAGCATAAAGGATCTCAGAGCTTTCTACCTGCCATATTTAAATATCTATCCAAATGAATTTGAGGACGAAATCTATCCTGATCCCACACTGAAACCGAGTTTTTGTATTTCATGGCCTTAGCAACTAGAACCCTCAAAAATATTTATGAACATGGGAATCTCCAAAAGACCACTGTGAAGCAGAAGTACAATTTACAGAGTGACTTGCCCAGTGTTACCAGTGGCATTTGTGGCACAGCACCTTTGTGCTCCTATCCCCATCTCCTAGCCCATCTGATCACAGTGCTTTCCTCACAACGGGAGTCCAACTATAATCTTCAAAGGGGAAAACCCTGTGTGAGTGAGCTGTAAAAATAGCTAGAGCGAAGCACATCAGAGGATGCCCTGCTATTATTTTCTCTTGCAGATACACATTTTCAGTTAAGTCCTTGGTTTGAGTTCTTGAGGCAGTGCATGCAGCATTCTCTAACCTTCTTAAAGTAGTTGTGCTATACCTATAACCCCAATCTATAACACAAATATTAAAGCAGAAGAAGCATGCATAAAATCTATATTACCACATTAATCTCAAAAGGACATTTGGCTAATATAAAATTCAGCATCATCTTCGTTGATGGTTCAGGGAAATAAAGTTTTAATAAATTGCTGCAAGGCAAAGTACTAATGATTGAATGAGGCTATGCAATTAAGATGTAACTTTTTAAATCACCTTTGAGGTTAAACGTAGAAGAATTATGAGTGAAAGGGCAATTAAATGCTAGTCTTCTCAATCTAAGGTCTCCTCATCAAAGATCCAGTTACCTAAATTGTTTTTCACTATTTCAGAGGAAGAATTGGGTGTAACAATATTTCATCCCCCACAAGAGGAAGTAAAGAATACTCTTTCAAACAAAAGCATTACCAGGCTATCGAAATCTTTACAAAGAAAAATAAACTAATCAAGATTGATGTACTAGAGCTCTCAAGTTCCCAAATTCTTAAATGTTAACATTAGGTTATAAAAGGCAAAAGAAGCGTAAAATGTAGTCATTATCATTTTCATACCACAACTTCAGGAAATACATGTATTAATGAGATCTGAGTTGCATGAACAGTGTACTTGATATTTTTATAATCTGTAACTTTTTATATATTTTTATATGCTGTGTTTAAAAATACTTTCCTTCTGAAATGTTTTAAGATTTATTTTTGAGGAGAAAGATGAATTCCCTTATGGTCTGGTCCTGCAGACCCTTAAGTATTGGACTGATTTTAGTGTATATAACATCTCTGCTGAGAAAAGCTATACAAATTTAAGTGTATTCAAGATTTTGAAGCCAATTTAAGTTTTCTTCAGGTGGCACATGGAAAATCAAATACTTACTGACTGAAAACTTAAACTAGCTGCAAACTACAGCTATGCATGAAAATCATAAAAATGTGCTTTGCATAGTAGTTAAAATAGTAACTTTCTTCTACATTTCCTTTCTCTTTCCAAGTGATAACGTGCTAGTACACTAGTATAAATCAGTATCAGGATTTTGTATTGTCATATCACATTGCATCCAAAGTTTCCAAGGCATACTAAGATGCAGCAATTTAATAACTTGGCTTCTTTTGTGATGTTTTGTGCCTCTATTTCTAGCAGATAAAAATGGGGAAAAGCGTATATAAGAGGTTTCTCACCCCAAATCAGTAATATTTCTGTTACGGCACTGTAAGATTCAGACTACTCTGTGTCATAAAAACAAATGAAGACCACATGCAATTCTAACTTTAAAAGAATGAAAAAGGGAGAAAAGAAAGGAAAGAAAGAAGCACATTTGACAGATGCTAGTCACATCACTTAGTGCATGTCTGGAAAGCCCTTAGGAGGCGTAGCTATTCCAAAATAACTAAATAAATTCAAAATTCACACCAGTTTGTTGCAAGAGCTCACAGGTTTTATTTTAAACCAGGAATGTGCTATTTTGCTCTAACTTAAAATAGCCATGCACAACCTTCTTTTAAAAAAATACCACACTGAAAAATGTTCCCTTAAGATGCACAAGGCAAAATTGATTTTCTTCCTGACTGAAGTTAAACCAAAGTATCTCCAGTTAAAAAAATTACTTGCAGAGTGGACAAAAGAAGAGTTTAGGAAGATGGGGGAAAAAGAAGTATATTAAAATCTGTTGCTTTTGGCCTCATGCAAAACGTACGTCCTTATCTTCTCTTCAGTTACACCACTAACCCTGCAGCAACTACACAAGTTTCACTGTGCATTGGTTTAAGCAAGTAAAGTTATTTACTGTGGCCATTTGCATGAGAGTAAAAAATCAGTTATCTGATTTTTCAAAAAACTTACAAGCTGCCTCATGGAGCTGTTTACAATGGCCTTTCCAGCTTAACAATTCTGAGAGATATATAAATAGCGGCTTTCCCAACACATGGAAAAGAGTGCGAATTACTTGGGTATTCAGCATCATAAAACACAGTCATTGATATAAAAGCTGAAAATGTGCATACCAGCTTTTTATTGTGCGTTTACAGCCCAATTCAAGTTTACGAATAACGTTTCATTAAACATTGAATTATTGCGTATCGGGTCTGCTGGCACTATATTAACGTTAAACCAAAGACCAGAATCAACTGCATTTCTATTCGCTGTACGCAGTCGAGCTTCCCTACGTACATCTGAAATTTTTAAAAATTCCTCCTGCTTCTACAACAACCTTCTGCTAATTTTCTTCAATTTTCTGCTCCACTAACTTAAAAGTCATTTCCTTAAGAAAACAGATGACAGACAGCCTGAGTGACTGATTATACTGTGCCATCACTTTGTTTTTTCTCGGAGGCCTTGGTTTAAGAGGATGGATGTTAGTGTAAATGACAGAAAGGGGAGCTTCGCATAGGATTTCACTTCTGTTCAAAGACAAGCTAATGCAACCTCACCGAGGTGCAATCAACTTGACAAATGGATGCTGTGCAGCCCTGTGCCTCCCACTGAAACCTGAGAGTCTGATTTACACAATATTCCCCCTGTAAACGGAGGGAAGCCCAAATTCCAATCAGACTTAACGCGGCTCGGCTATATAATGGGTTGATCTGATAATTCCTCCCATATAATGAAATCTGATAATAGTGGGAAAAAATACATCAGAGAGAATGGAATACATTAATGAACTTGTAAAAATACACTTAAGTCTTAACAGATTTAATAAACAGAGGAGGGACGGTTCAAACCGGGAGTCTTCATATGTGGTCAGCAGTTCTCGGGTTTAACAATGAAGCTGGCTGAAAATACAAAGTTTCTATTTACAACTGACTACATTCACCACACCTTTTTTCAGATGGCCAGGAAAAGGAAAAAAAAGCATTTAAATATCAAAGTAAGCTTTGTAATATGTTTACATGTCTTGCCTTGTTCTGTTTCTCCTTCAAACTAAACTAATTCTATGATACAAGCTGTTTTCTCAGGGAAATGTGAGTCAGATAGAAATGTTTTCCTATCTGAGAAACAGCGTTTCATTTACTAACTGGAAAAAATAGGAAACATTTGCTTTTAGACTTTTAAGACTTTTTTTTTAATTTAAAAACAAAGACAATTCTGTTTCAAAATGCTTTTCACACAAGTTCAACAGCTGGCACAAAAGTTAACTGAATGTTTACACTGGAAAAATGTCACAGAAATGTCTATTAAAATCAGTATTTTTCGTATATCATAATAAACTACTCTGTCTGTCATTGTTCTCTGCAAATAAACGTTTTGCCCTAGCAGCTACAATTGCGACGAGAAGCTGTTCTCACACATATACAAGTTGAGTGGTGCAGGTTTTTTAGGGTTTTATTTACTTTGCTGTTGTCACAAATAAAAGAAAAAAAGAAAAAAACTTATGCAAACATTTCATGCTGAAGTGAATGGATTTCAACAGCTGCTGATTTGGTGACATCGAGAACCCCAGTGGAGATGTCCTGCTGAATTAACGTCTTGGAAATGTTAAAAAGAAACTTCAAACAGCCCTTGTTTAGCAGGCGGTCGAGGCTGGCTCTCGGTGGGGATCATGTGAAGACTAGCAGAGCAGTCACTCAGTCATGAATCAGACTTGTCAATAGTTGCCTATTTTCTCAACAGGTGCCCCAATCACACGCCATAATCCTTCTCCCCGTAGGCTTCTGTTTAAGAGAAATTGCTATCGCACAGGACATTGGTTTTCCTTGTATGAGCCACATATCGATTCCTTAATAATCAGCTCCCTCCCACCGTCTCTCCTGAACTTCACGCTTGGTACAAACGCACCTCTCATGCCTACGTGGGCCGCCAGGGTAAGTATGAGAACGGTAACATGGGAGCGAAGAAGCATTTAATCCTTTGTTATTGCTGCAGATAAGCACTGCAAACACCAAACGATCAACCGCTGTTTAGTCAGATAATTATGAAATGCTACTACACTGAGGTAGCCTTTGTGAATCACTGCGCAGTCATCAGTTGGTACCCGGACAGAAAACAGCACCACCGACATAAAAGATCTTACTGTAAACAAAAATGCAGGGAAATGTTTCGTATTAACTACATAGACAATAAAATAATTTCAGATAATATTATTCTTATAACTAACTTTCAACTATGAGTTCTTACAGTATTTTTTGTAATCAAATTAATTTTGTTAGGTTTTGAAATCCTTATTTCTTTTATATGACTCATACATACATGTAACTACAAAAGTAAATGAAGTCCTGTGGGTTACATCTGTCAGAATCCTGAAGAAATACAAAAAATATCACAGAAAATTTTCATTTACATGCAGTTTTTAACCTACTGAAAATTGCGTATTCCTATGTCCACAGCTGTACACTTTGAGCCACATCAGTCCTAAGCTACACAACAAAAAGATTTAGAGACTTTTTTTGCCTTTTCTGTCAAAAAGCAACAAATTGGTAAATACTCTGCAACATGTACAAAACTTGCCAAACTTCTATCATTTATGATGTGAATTAGAGCCAAACAGGGCTTCCTATTGTTAACTTATTTTCCAGTTTTATCTACTATATGAATATAAAACATTTATTATCAGAAATAATGTGATGTATTTTCAGTCTTCTCCTGTATCAGTAGAAGAAATGCGTTTGTAAAATAATGTGGGCAGGTTAGTAGCAGCGTGTTTCACATTTATAGTAACAGCTGCTGTAGAAACTATAGCCTCTGCTTGACTTGCAAATTAAATATAAAAGATTTACCAAAAAAAAAATACATCAGCTTTATGCAATGTTTTGAGATCATAAGCCTCCCCATATCAGACTTTATAAAAAAGTTCCCTAAGGAAGCTAGACTCTCCGAATGTAGCATACGGTTTAAAAATTTCCAAGTACCTTTGAAATTCACGTCAAATGAAGTTAGACAGCAAAACTGGTGCAGTTTGATCATTCCAGCTGCACGTCAAAATTCTTCCACATTGTTGGATAACATGAAAGTGCAGCACCAGTTCCTGTCACCCTCAATTTAAAAACTTTTGATATACTACCTCTGAGCATGGAGTTGTTTAAATACTATCTCTAACATCAGTAAACTGCATGTACCACC
Organism: Apaloderma vittatum; assembly: GCF_000703405.1. Lineage (NCBI taxonomy): Eukaryota > Metazoa > Chordata > Aves > Trogoniformes > Trogonidae > Apaloderma > Apaloderma vittatum. The sequence continues at coordinate 111,905 of NW_009708926.1, forward strand.
TGCACTGTGACTTGAATTACTGAAACACAACACTACACAATTAAAGAGATCATCTCAGATTTCAACAGAAAAAAACATCGTACTGAAGAAATTTATATCAAAAGAAAATATTTTTAAATATATTTCAAATGTGAAATACAATTTGATTGTGTATCTGATGTATACACAGATTATTAATTTATACAAGATACATCACAGAGCCAAGTTGTTTCAAATATGTTGACAGATGCATATAGTCTGGGCCAGATCTTGAAAATACTGTGTAACTGAGTGACTTTACGTACAAGTAATCCCTATGAATTAATTTTTATTACTGGCATAAGTGTTTTGTAATTTGACATCTACATTTTTGTAATGTCTATAAGAATGAACATAAAATATCTACATTACTTCTTATGTTGTACAGACAGAATTTCAGCATATTCTTTTTGCTCTGAGGCGATTTGTAAGAATTTTCTTTCTACTCATAGACTTAATTTTATTTTATTCAACATTGTATAAGCATTTTGACAGAAGACTCGATTATCAACTGGTTTCAACAGGACTGCTCAGATGTATGCTGATTACTACGCAGCTGTAGACAGATGACTTGCATTTTTAAGATTCATTTTCTCCATTATTTTTGACACTACATAAGAATATTTTGCAGAGAATAGGCCAGATGATTATTTAGAGAACACAAATACATCCTCAGCAAATGCAACCTTTAATGACATTTACTTATGAAATTTGCTGGGCACTGATTGATTGATTCTGAACAGGAGCCCAGCCTCATGCAGCCTGCATTCATCAAAAGCACCCTGATCATATCAGCATATTAATATTTTGAACTTTACTCCGAGTACTCAAGGAATGCAACTCAAGAAATAATGAAATTTACGGGAAACCGAATCTTGTTTTCTATATGTAGGGATCTACTTTCAACACAGATAATGCATTCTTGCTGCATTCTCTGCTTTCTCCGCAGAGAAGAGTAAGAACTGATATAAAAGCAGCTATTTTGGAGCAAATCCCTAATGCTCACATGTAATCACTGTAAAAATGAAATTTTTTCAACAGGGAATCTACAATGATGCAATTTCCATCTCATTCAGATGCAGCTCATTCATTCCACACAAAAAAAAGGCCAAAAATCAAAAATTGAACAAACTAATGCAAAGACTACTACAGCAAGCCCTTAGACACACAGTCAGAAGGATATCAAGAAACAGGAAAGTGTTATTACCAGCAGAGATAACACTGACATTCTGCAACTTGACCATGCTTAGCTCTAAGCTCCAAAACTTAAAATGTGTATCGACAGATTAGATGGTTCTGAAAAAGAGTTAGAAGAACAAGGTACGTAAAATCTTCACTGTATTTCAAGACTGAAGATGCCTAAATTATTCTGCATATGAGAGAAGATATGGGTAACCAAACTTTGGATCTGCAGTACCTACAGCAAGAGAGATTTGCAGGGAGATGTCTTAAAAGTAAAAAAGACAAGAACAAGATCTTGTAAAAAGTAGAGGAAGATCAGAAAAGAAAAAAGACGCACAACTTCTCTTGGATAACAATAGGAGCAAGACTGATATTGAGCCTTCTCTTTCTTCTGCCAGGCAAAGAACATAATGGAAACTTTAGCTGCAAACTCTGAAACACTGTCTTTAGCAAGTTTCCAGCACCAATGCACAACACCAGTGCACTGACACTGTGTGTTTCAACATGTGAAAGGACTTTTCTGATTTATGTGTATACTAGAAACCAAAGTAAGACACCTGGTTATACCACTCTTAGCTGGCAGCTTGGCTTGCTTACCTTCTAATTCCTACCTGAAATGCAGAACGTGATCAGGAATGCAGAAGTACATGACATATACCCTAGAGTCTTGTTCCCTCTGATAAAGGCCATCCCTGTAGAAATTGTAATCCTGCTTAAACCATCAGCCAAATACCAGTTTTTGATACTCTGGGCTGTAGCTCTCTCAGTCGTGAAACGATTTCTGATCAAAATGATTTAGAAGGGAGGTCTAGGAGAGAAGAGGCATTACCCAGAAGGACATCTATGAGACACCGTGGCTCTTCAAGATATGTCCCAGCCCATGTATCTGTTCTCAGGACAGGGGTCGTGAATTCCTGTAATTCCAACAACCAACCTTTACATTTCTGTACTTCCCTCCGCCTCTTTTTCTAAAACCACAAACAAAATTTTCCCCTTCAATTACTTTGGGCCAGACGGAGGCAACGAGTATGCAAGTACCAGCTATAAATGACTTGTAAAAGAAAACAGAGCAAAAGGGAGTTCAAAATACAGATTATTCATTCTACTATAAAAATTGTGATATGACTGAAAACCACAGCTTTCATGCAGTTTGGACACTAAAAACTAACTGTAGGAACATCAGTTCTTAGTACGACTGTGTTCAGAGATGCCATGTTTTATTCTCATGCACTTACATTTAGACAAGATCCCAGCTAAAACAAAGATGTCAGGCAATGCACCTACAGGCAATGTAGATACGTGTACTATTTCACCTCAGATCAGTGTCCCCTCACATCAGCTGAACTTGTATTTCTGATTCTCTGCACATTTGCACAGATCGATCATCAGGTGATCTAATGGGACGAGTCATATGCAGACTTACATGAGTATAAAGATGTTCAGAGGATCAGGACATTTGCTCAGAATTTCTTCATGAGCTAGCGGTGAGGATACTCATCCGGTATCACTCTGAACTGAATGGGTAAAGTTCCTGCAAAAGATAACAGTGTGGAAAAACACTTCCCATTTAAAAGCTGTGGATGCTTTTTGTTTCCAAATACTGCAGTTTAAGGTATCTCAAACCAGAAGTCCGGAATTAGAGGGTATATTTGAAATGCGGCATTTAATTCTTCTATCAAGGCTTCAATTTGTACTTTAGACTTTGGATCACAGTCCACATTATTTTTGAAGCTTCATGGTTAACTTTTACCTTTACTAAAACTGTGCAGATATCATGAGCACTACTACCCTGTTCCAGGCAGCACTGTCCTTAGGAGGCTGATGGAACACATCTTGCCTAAATATCTCAGCAAGTGATAACCTTTGAAACAACTTCTGGCAGGCCGTTACATCAAACTGTTTCACACCTTCTCATGCTTTCTTTTATTAAAGAAGTCTTTCAAGCAAATAAGAATATATTTTCTTTTAAACTTACACTTTTTAAACCAAAATTGTCTTCAGTGCCTTTCAATCACTTAGCTTTTTTTATCTGAAGTTGAAGGTTTATTGAAAATAGCCAGTGTACTCATTGCTTTTCTCACTACTCAGTCATGATCAGAAACAAGATGTTCCTTAAGTTATTTCATAATTTCATCAAATTCTATACTTCCTGTTTTTCTAACTGGTTTCAGTACTGTTCTGTTCATTTCACTGCTTAGTTTGTCACAATTTTCAAGTCTTAGAGTAACTCAGTGCTTGTTATACTGCTGTATGTTCTAGAGGCTATTTAGATAGGAAGCTCGGCTTGTTATCCTAGAAGGCATATCTTGAACACAGAAAATAATCTGCTTCCCAAGTTAACACTTAGCTTGCTACACTTCCTGTCCGTGAGATTCATCGATGTAAAGTATAACTGCGGCGCTTTTATTCTGTCATTTGCTTAATGCAAGATATTTTTATTTTTGACAGGTAAACAAAATCCTGCTGCTTTCTCATGACTTGCCAGCACTCTTAAGATAGGAGGATGGATGTCTAAATGTATTAAAACACAGATTCATAAGGCGGATACTGTATGACCTAAAAAGTGTATTAAACCAGTAATTTCTCTAGCTGAAATACTAAGATGTATTGCACTTAAAAGGAGTGTGTTGAGGGGAAAGTGTGGATGTTCATTACCATGCTGCTCAGCTGACTTTTCAAGAAGCTCCTTTGCTGCTGAAAATGTATTCATGAACTTCCCTCAACGATGAAAGTTGCTTTCACAGAGCAGCTCCAGCCTTATTAAAGCTGTCAGCTTGTGCTTTTATTTTTCACATTTCATTATGTCTGTTAAAACATTTGCTAAAAAGCAATGCTGAGATGCAAAACTGCAAAGCTTCTTTAAAATCCCAAATACTCTACTGAATGTTGGTCTTCTATCACTTAGCCCTCAGAAACACTTTGATCTGAAGAGACACAAAACTATCAGAAATAGGAAGGATGCAGATAAAATTTTTCAGTATGCTATGCATACTTCTTCTTTCTCCAGTTAAAAGTCACAGCAAAACAGTGTCTGAGAAAAGAGGATGAATATCGACTCTTTCCATTTACATTTGTTTCAGGTGTTACATTTTCTAGATGCAAAATGATTCATTTAAAAGGAAAATTTTCCCTTCTGATTGAAAATATATATTGTTCCAATCACCATTTCCTTACACTCTACTAAACACAGACAGGGATGGCTAGAGGCTACAGATCTTTAGGTGCTCCACTGATGCATAAACTAAACAAAAAAGACAACCTTACTTGTTTCAGAAAGCTTTATTAGAATAGGAATCTTTGAAGACAAACACAAAAGATTCTAATATGTTTAGATTTTAAAATGTAAACAACTAATTTAATGCATCACTAGAAATATACAATAGTCGCCATCTTGTAACATGAATGCAAGTAAGAAACTGATGTAATCTGTGAGATATTTCAAAATAATTAATTTGAGAATAAAAAAAGAACTTTTATTGTGTAAACTCTCCTTGTTTGCCTTTTTAAAAAGGATCAGAAAACTGCAGCAGTTGAACCTTTGCTAAATGAAGGTAACAAGCAATCTTTTGAACTGGCCTCTAAATTAAGAACAAGTAATTGCCTGAGAAAGGGTGTTTGATCAAAAGGGTTTTAAGTGTTACTTATCAGGAGAGTTCCAAAAAATTCCGCAAGATTCAGTTCATTTAAATGAATGCCAAAAAGCTTTCAAATTGTTGCAAATTTTTCTCCAAGTAGTTTGACATGGCTAAATTGTGTATTTGCCAGCATGTCAGACTTCTGTGCTAATATTTTTATTCTGTAAGCACAAACGGGTCTTTAAGCATTTTTGGGTCAAGTCAACATTTGATGCCTCCCTTTAGTTTCCTTACCTCCTTCTCAAAATCATCTCTTCTTGCCTAACTATTTTCAGCTTAGAAAACTATAGCAAACATTCCTTCCTAATTTTTTTTCTTTTCTACTATTTTCCTCACAAGCATGGGCGGATATATGATGACAAAAACGAGTTCTACACACTGATCCCTGTTTATTTTATATTTCATTTGAAAGCACAATCCTATTTTCTGGCACACTCCAAAATGAAGCCCCAGGACTTGCAGTATTATCTGCATTGATGAACTGAGGCACCCTGGGAAGCGCCACTCACATGAACAAAGCTTCATGCACACCCAGCTGTCCCCCTAAATGACTGACTGTGTATTATTGTACCACTTCACATAAATGACAACAGAGTATTGAATCAAATACGACAACATAAAAATCTCCTCAATTCATAATTTTGTACGGCATGCTGGGCTAGACAAAATTACCCCAATTATTCAAAACAATGTTACAATATGGAAATATTCAGGGAGCACTCTGAAATAAGACTGACTTTGCTGAACAGCCCGCTGTTTTGAAGTAATGGCTAAAGAAGCTTTCTATGATCTCACAAAACAGCTAAAACCTTTATGTTACTGGGCTGAGGTCTTGTAGCCAGTATCAGCAAAAGGTGTGCTTTTTCTGTAAAAAAGAGGAGGCACGATGGGTACAAGGTATGGAGAATTAAGCCTTCAGCACTTGTCTGTCTTTACCAAGCTATGAATCTAAGAATTTCAGCAACAGCAGGGTATAAAAGTATGCCAAAATGTCCTTTATGAATCCACATCTTGCAACCAAGTTCTAAAATTCCTGGAACAAATGTCGAGCTTTTTTAATAGACAGCTGAAAGAGGTGAACGCTGAGGAAAAGAAGCTCTCATTGTGTCTGCCAGCAATGCTTAGAAGAATTACATAAGGGAGGAAGGTGACCACTTTTTGGGTACTGCTGGGGAACACAGTGATTCCAGCTGAACATGCCTTAATACATTAAACTGCATCTGCAGCCTGACCTAGCAGTCCCTGCTTGAGGTCCATATGCCGACTTCCAGACATGAGGAGCACATGGCTGGGAGGTTTGAACAATGCCGCCACCAGCTGGATACCTACTGGTGGTAGGGATGGGGTTGGCTGTAGAGCAAGGCAAGAAGATTGTTCCTGAAAAAGATATATATATAGGAAAAAGCAGTTTCATATTGGCTAAAACTGCTTCCAGACTTGATACTGAAGATATTCTGCAACTTCAGTCGTAAATATTTTCAGAAACTTCCGGCTCGAAGGAGACACCAAATTTTTAGGGGGCCGGTTAGCTCAGTGGTTTGAGCACAGTGCTGGCAACAAGGACCAACACCGAGGTTGCGGGTTCGATTCCTGCTCGGTCCCCATGTGTTGCCTGGTCTAGTCAAGAGGTGGCGTCCCTGCCCTAAACAGGGAGGTTGGACTAGATGAATTCTAAGGTCGCTTCCAGCCTAGGCCATTCTATGATTCTATGAAACTTTGAAGTTACCTCTTACAGTTTGCTTGGCTTTGGCCGTTTGTACTGAAAACGAAAGGGTTCACTTGATGGTCGGTATTGGACTGTGGAAAATCATAGCTTAAGGCTCTTACTCACAGGAGGATTCACATACTTATTTTCACCCTTCAGAACAACGGCCTAACTGCCATCTTGTGGGGTTTTACAAAATGAGGACACCTCAAAGCCTTCTGGTCACACAGCTCTGCTGAGCACTCCATTTAGTGAGTCAAAGACGACGACGTCTCTGTGGTTATCACCGTCGGTTCCTGCGGCTACCCAGCTGTGCTGTGTGGAGGGTTCCTATAGAGGATTCACGCTCCTGCAGGGACAGCCATAGTATAAAATTTACATCTTTTGAATCTTGTGTGAGTGCATGAACCTCTGAGCTTGTACATAAAATAGTTCACCATCCTTCCGACCCGTTTTGTGAATCTCAGCCATTTTCCTAGTTTCCCTAAAAAAAAATGCCCAAGTACAAAATGAATTATTTTTTTTGGCTAGAAGCATTTTTTTCATTATTTTAGACCAATCCAGACTGGTTTTTTGAGGGCATGAAGGACAAGAGAGGAGATTTTGGACTGTAAAATCAATTATTTGTACAGCCGTAAGGATCTGTGGAAAACTAGGTCTCACAGTCTCTTTAATGATGGGAAAGAGAAAGAATAAATATGAAGAAATACGAATAAAATTTGAAGTTTAACTAAAGAGTTCACTGTTTTGGTTTTGCTTGATACCTCCATTTTAGTGTTTATTATCTCAAGTCCTGGATCCTTGAGAGAGTGAATTACTTGGAAGCAGTCTTACATTTAGCATATGTGAAGGATCATGCTGGAATGAAACACTAGTCTTGGAACACAGTTGGCCTGTAAGGGCTACAAAATGTAAGACACATGCACATACAGAGCTTCCGGGGATGTAAGAACTCCTGTATCAAGTGAAGATATTGTACATTAGATGTTTTGAAGAGAAGGCTGGTTGGTGACTCCTTCCTATCTCAAGCAGTGGGATGTTCTGACTCAATGGTCTGAGAAATCCAGTGTGGCTACGAAAACTTTTATGCAAAATGAATTTTGGAGACAGGAGAGGAACTCAGATGTTATGTTAAATGAGCTAAAGGAAAGAACATAACTTTTTCCCTGGAGATGTTTTACACTTTCCGTCAGGGCATCAACGTCAATCACGTGAAAAAGGAAAGTGAAATAATCTTCTCATTAGTGATCAAAGCTAGGGTAAATCATAGAATCATAGAATCATAGAAAGGCAAGCTGGAAGGGCCCTTAGACATCATTTTAATCCAGCCTCCCTGCCACCAGGGATGCCACCTCTCGATTAGATCAGGCAACACATGGGGACCGAACGGGAATCGAACCGGCGACCTTAGCTTTGTTAGCACTATGCTCAACTGACTGAGCTAAAATCTTCAGCTGTTTCTTAATGGGGTATTAAAAAATGTAAAAAATTGTCTGAGGAAGAAAGCAGGATGTTGGCACACCAGGGATGTCTAGGAACTGAGTTTAGTCTTAGTGCTCCTGAACATAGCTCCGCAACTTCCTCATGATCAGTAGAAATCCAGACATTTAATGTACCGATCCGTGTCATGGGCAAGCATAGCTAAGAGAATAACTTTAGAACTGAACTTTAAATTGGACAGGAACTCACCACAATCTGCACTGAGAATGTGTACATGACTGCTTTAATACTCCTCCACTACTTGACAAAACTGTTCATTTGTTCCTCTGATAATCCTACCTCTGCTCAGAACAGACACAATTTTGCTTAGAACAGACTGAGAAATTTGCTTCAGCACTAAAACCATGGGCCAAACCATGTACAGATGAACACATAAGTTACGTAGACTCAACAAGATGACCAGAATTTGCTGTGGGAATGTGGAGCTGGAAGACAGTTCAGGTTTACAGAAGTGCTTAGATCGTTGGGACTGGTTATGTTGTGTAGACCTATCTCAAAAAGAAGAAGGAAAAGTTGTTTAAACTCCGAGCAGATAATCAGAGAAAAATCTGATCAATTTGATGAAATTGAAGTGATGACAGAGAATCATAGAATCATAGAACTATTCTGGTTGGAAAAGACCCTTGGGATCATGGAGTCCAACCCTCAACCCTACTCTACAAAGTTCACTTCTAAACCATATTCCCTAACATCACATCTAAACGACCTTTAAACACATCAGGGATGGTGACTCAACCACCTCCCTGGGCAGCCTATTCCAATGTCTGACTACTCTTGCTGAGAAAATTTTTTTCCTAATGTCCAGTCTAAACCTACCCTGTGGCACTTTGAACCCATTCCCTCTTGTTCTATCGCTAATTACCCGTGAGAAGAGACCAGCACCAACCTCTCTACAACATCCTTTTAGGTAGTTGTAGAGAGTAATGAGCCGCCTCTTCTTCAAACTAAACAGTCCCAGCTCCTTCAATCGCTCTTCATAAGATTTATTCTTCAGAAGCGCTCAGCTTTCTTATCCCACTGTATTTCACAGTACATAAGCTTGCCTATTGTCCTACGATTACTTATAAAACCCAACCTCCTTAATTTCCCTTTAAGCCTACTGTCGTTACACTTACTACAAGATCCTGGCTTCTTTGAATTCTTGAAATGAAGGGGTGTGGGATATGAAATTTAGGTTCTACTTGCACTATGTAGAGCCAGGGGTTGTATGATGATTATGCAAACAAAAGAACTATGAAACTTCATTTGTACTAGGTGAATGCATAATGCCAGCCATGTGGTATTATTTCAAGAGAAGTGGAAAAATTAGGTGGCAAACACAATTTTGGCAAAAGCACAGTTCTTCAGATGCAACATGTGCAAATCATTATTTTGTCTTGTAGAATGGTTGAGGAAATGTATTTTGAAATGGCAATTATATAATTAGTGTGTTAAGCAATTTCATTGACTGACAAGTGATTAAACACATATCAACAAACAGAAATAGCATTGCTTTGATTAGTGTGTGGAAAATGCCACAGAATAATTCTGGCAAGTACAGGGTAGGCGACAAAGTTGACTGTATGTTTTCCTAACACCTTTCTTTGTCTGAAATGTAGGTGCCTACAAATCAGGCAACTGGGTTTTGACTAAGTGGTAGTTTTAATTCATAGGATTTGAAAGGCTTTTTCAGTCCTAGAAATTAAAATGAGCATAGCTATTAAAATGCAAATGCTGTCCTTCGATGGTCAGGATGAAAAATCCAGATCCTTGTCAATTCTACCGGCAAGACAAGCCTAGAGGGGTCTTCTTCCCCTTCATTTTTGCCTCCATTTCCATCACCAACTTTTGTCTAGTGGGTGTATGTCTATCCATTTTCAACAGCTGAGTAGGAGAACCTGTCTCTCTTGTCTTCTCTCTCTTTTTCCCTGCCAGGGAAAAAGCTGTTGGATTTCTTGATACTGTAATTGGGCTGAATCTCCTGCTGCATCATGACAAGGCAGAAAACTAACTGACACTTAGCTTTTCCAAACATCTCCAATACCTTTCCCTTTTAAGTTTGTTCCCTTCCGTAACAGCCACAGCAGCAAGAAAATTCAGGACTTTTACATTTCACCATTGGCCAGCTGAGACTAAAATAACTGCAAAACAAACCAAATCAGAAACAGATTGCAAACTAAGGATAGCAAACAGCTGGCCTGTGGTTCGTGGAAGGTTGGCTCATTGCATGTTGTTAATGCCTTTCTCTTCACTTCCACATGCTACACTGCACTGAAAGCCTGCTGAGGTATTTGAATGCAAGCAACTACTAAGGGTGAAGCTCCAAACCAGCTAAACTTCTCTAGGTCAGGGCTGCTACGATCCTGCTCTTTCTCCATCCTTCTGCATGCATTCCTGTTCTCTTCTTTATGCCAGATCATGCTACTGCACAGTGAACAGGTTTAAGGGTACTAAACAAGACAAATATCTCTACAAGAAAATCACTTTTCTGTACAGTTAACTTTTGCCTCATTCTCTTTAAGTGACGTTTTACAAGCTGGGTAAGCTGATCTAACAGCTTGCTGCTGTGGAATGGGATTGCTCCTCCTCCTCTTCTCTTGGCCACTCAGTCCTGATGCCTCCTCTGTTTCAGCTCTGATACTCATCTAAGCCCCGGTGGATCAACTAACTCGCTTAGCTGCCTAAAAACTGAGTTAGTTTCTGCCAGCTCAGTGGTTTAGGAAGCAGCCAGGATTGTAGATGAAGTGAATGGGAAGGAACAACCAAGGCAGAGTCTCCCACCTTGAAGATATTCAAAAGTTGCCTGGACACGGTCCTGGGCAACTGTCTCTATGTGATCCTGCTTGAGCAGAGAGGTTGGACCAGACGACCTTCAGAGACCTCTTCCCACTTCAACCATTCTGTGATTCTCTGAACTTCACTGCTCTTGTGAAACCTCACCTGTAGTTGTCACCAGGATATTTCACATTTCATTTTATCTTATTTTATTTTATTTTATTTTA